>NW_007577959.1:0-48233 GCF_000690725.1 Stegastes partitus
AGGTGTAAACTTTTTTTTGGGTAATTTTTCCTGATGAAACTGTAACATGATGTCTTCAAAGACCATCTGAAAGCTAAAAATCTGATGATTCTTTCAGTTTTTACATTTTTTTTTCTGGCTCTAATAAACTGTCAGTAGGTTTTTGATGTCAGTTGAATTAAACTTGTTTTCCCACTATTTGTTTTTTTTGTCTATCATCTCTTTAAAAAAAAAACCCAAACAGGCTTTCTGTCAAATTCCTGAATTGCAGCCTGTGTGCTAAATACCTCCATCAAAACAAAAAGGCCTGCGAAGAACAGCAGCGTGGCCCACTCCACTCGGTGCAAGATGATCTCGAAATCCTGGATGTCGGCCAGAACCAAAAGCCACAGTGCACCCAGGATGGCGATCCAACCTAAGAGTGAGAATAAGAAACACCATCTGACATCTCCTTTTACAGCCAGAAAACACGCTCACGTACATTAAAAAATATTTTATGGTAGCATCCAACAGACACTGAGCCCAGAGCAGCAGGTTTCGGCAGATTTTTAACAAGACCACACACTGCTCACACTGCAAAGGAACACTTTTGAAATGTTTAAGAAGTGCTATTTTGCTTAATGAAATGAAGTTCCACCTGCTCTCTGTTGAGTTAAAGTAATTTTGAATCACTTTTTGTGAAAAGAACAGCAACTTTCATGAAATGTTTTCGATTCTGCCACTGAAATTTTACATCCAAGTCTGAGGTCAATGATCCAAAAACATCTCAAACATTTATACTGTATATATAAAGAACAATTCAGTCTGGATGTAGGTGACAGACAAAGTAGAAAATGATTCTTTAACACAGACCCTCAAAACAACTAAATAACCTGATCATAGCATGATGTGGTATTTGTTGGAAACAATGAAAAAAACATTTATTATCTCAAAAATGTAATTTCAACACATTGTAGTCAGGGGGACAAAAGCTGCCAGCAGCCTGCTGATATTGACAATTATAGGTGGTTTTTGAATGAGGGAAGAGTGTGCATCCACTTGGAGAAAATTTGATTAAACAGGTGAGCACCAGTAATTGCCTTGGCCGAGGCCTTTGGGGAAATAATTTCACAACTGAAGGGAATTAGTGAAGAAGGAAGAGCAATGGAAGGACACCAAAAAAGAGAGCTCCAGAGGGAAGGCTGCGCACAGAGACACCAAAAAACAAACTCAACATTAAATTTGCAGCTTCACAGCATGTTTACATGCTCAGAACTTGCGGAGCTGTTCCTGGTGGTCTCGGGCCAGACTTTAGCAGGAGCTGGACTCAAAATTAGTAGTTTCAACAGCCAATTCGGTTTTCCAGTGTTGACTGTACCCTGAAGTAAATGATAAACAGGCCAAACTCCAGAGGATTTTTTAAAAGAAAGTTATAAATCACTAATAAATATGATGGTCTGGGCAATGTGAAATGAGGCAGAGATGTGTCTGTGTAGTTTCACGGTCATCAAGGTCCTGGACATCCTGAAGCCAACTGGACTTGCTGTTGTACTGAAGACCTTAGAATCATCTAACATTGTGTAGAGTTGTGAGAATGTTTTATAATGTGCTAGCTCTAAACATCCCCACAATACTGTAGGCAAAATAATGTACCTTTAATAATAAAACACACTGAATGAATGGGGCATAAAGAGTGTGATCTGACGCCTCGAAAACATTATTATGAGACAGAGTCTGTGGCTCTGACAACATTCTCAAAACACTATTTAAATGTGACAGCAAAGCATTATGGCTTAGCTAACTTTAAACCTTATAGACATAGCATTTGAAACAATAAATATCCTTAAGACATGCTTAAAAAAAAAGATGATGGCTACTCTCTGCAACTCACTAAACATCTGAAATTGTGCATCATTGGCATATAATACATATTGTGTCTAGTTGTTTTGAACCGTAAATAGCAGAAAAGAAAGTTATTTGGGGACAGCTCACCAAACAGACACAAAATACATACATGCACCAGTTCAGAGGAGAGTTCAAAAAGCTGATGTTTCTGTCTCATACAGATGAAATCTGTGATTAATTGTGTGCAAAATACTTTACTGTTAAATCTAAAGCAAAATCTTGGATAATACCATTATGAAGGTCTGTAGGACAGTCAGTCAATAACCCCAGAATAATCTATGATTCTCTCAAACAACACAGAACAAAAAAACATGAAGACACTTGATTTCCTCATTACTATTCATTGATACTCCCTGAAGCTGGCTCCTGTTCAACACAAGGAGCAAACAGCAAACAACAAACCTAAAAAGTTCTCCAATTAAAAAGAGCTTTTAGGCGAACCTGAGCAGTTTATGAAAGACGCATCTATCATCCACAAGATGACAGTGTCTGGGACCTCAAATCTACATAAAAACAAGGAAAATGGACACAACACAAAAGCCAAAAGATAAAGAGACTTGTGCTTGTACACTCACACAGATAACAAACTGTGATGTTTCTGGCATCTTTTTTTCTTTTCAATGATTTGACTAGAGACTTAAAGCAGTTTAAATGTTGAAATCTAAGTAAAGTTAGTCTCTACTGAAACATTAAATGTCTCAACTCACAATTTAGGTAATCTCCTAAGCATTTTCCAATGACTTTAACTGCTCCACTCCCCTGATTTCTGCTTAAAGATCAACAAGGTTTCATCCCAACCACCGTTGTAACTCCAAATACCACAGACACATTAGTGGGATCAAATGACCAGGCAATAATCAGACTAAAATTAAATCATACCGTGTGGTGTTAATGAAATTTTAATGAGGCTCAATTTTTTAAACACGTGTGAATGAATAGACTATGCTTGCTGCAGTCGTCAACCCCGACTCTGACCTGCATGCATTAATGAGAGCTGTGTTTGGACAGGCGCCTATCCCTCCACAGGGACAGAAAACACGCCGCTGTGGGGTCATTCCCATTTAATAAATGTCACAGAGAGCTAACCTAAGCAGCGCCTGTAATTAACTGAGCATGTTTGGGAAGCGAGCAGCCTCAGCAGCGAGGGGCGGCAGTGACAGTGTGTATATGAAGACCGCCATCTTCATTTAGGGATAGTGTTTGCATTAATGAGATGCTGTGAAGGTCATCTGCTGGGCCCTCATGACAGACTTCACAGTCTGAAGTGTCAGATGGACGAGATACAACCCTCAGCCTGAACCACATGCTACTATGCAAACATTGTAGTTTTATTAGTTTCTCAGAGAGCAGGAACTCATGTTTGCATCGCATGATGCAACGCTCAGTCATTGTGATATGTGTGTGAAGTGGACATTACCATCTGACAGTGATCATTTCATACCACATGGAGCTGCAGAACCGTTGACCACATCAACCTCCTTGAAACTTGTTGCTAATCATTTGTTATTGGGTTCTAATAGACCACTGAGTTTTATCACAAATACTAAAACCATTAAAAAGCCACAGTTATGGTGTCTGTCACTACATTTTTTTAAATACACTACAAAATGGCACAAGTGGTAACGTCTATTCTGTCATCTGTACATGAAAGGTTTTATAAAAACCCCTATAATAAAAATACAAGCCTCTTCAAAACTCCATTAAGTGCTGTGCTTGCCACTAGGGGGCAGCAAAAACAAGCTATGAATAATATTACATATTCATTTAGGTTCATATGTCAAACTTATTAACATGGATTTCCCTGTTGACACATCTGCCAGAAATGGAGCAACTTCCATTATTCACCATTTTACCTCTGCTTTTGGTGTCCACCACCTTCCTACAGAAATATCTGGCTGTTAAATGCTCTACTACATTAACCAGCTAGCACTGAGCTTTGTCCGCCTGTTGTTTGGTGCAGGACAAGTAGTTGTTTTATAAAGCGTGTTACTAAAATCAATGGTTTGCAGTAATTTTTTGGCAGTGAGCCTAAATATACACAGATTTAAAACTTAAGTATACTGCGAAATGCAGAGAGATTTACCTTGTGCGCAAGACTTAATCAACATCATGAGAACTTGTTTGGTAATGGCTTGACTGGAACAGATGCTTGCGTATTTGTAAAACTCCCCTACTCTAGCTTTAATTCATATAAATAATAGATAAGTAGAAAGGAAAGAAAAAATGCCAGAAACTCAAAATTAAATGGTGTGAGTGGCAAACACTTGATATGACTCCAGCAAAGACAATACGAATATTGGAAAGGTTTTAAATTAAACGCCATCAGGATAATAAATGAACTAACATCTAATCTTAAGAAGGATAATTACTGTCTGGGAAATCAATTGCTCAGATCAAAAAAATTAATGGCACATTTGATAACTTTGCAGAGTTTGTTTGACAGAGTTGGAGTAGCAGATGGAGGAATGGGCGGGGGAGGCATATAAAGTGCTTTGTGTCTACATGAAACAGCAACAAAGAATCCTGCAGACAACTTAGAGTCACGATGCAGGACAGACAATATACAAATCCTTGGACTTGCAAAGGAGGTAGACCAGGAGGGAAGCTCTGTACAACAGTTCATTGGGAGATTCTTTACGGGACTTATTATTGCAGGATTTAAATCTAAAAATACAGCAGGGACATAGATGACTCACAAACCTGAAAACCCACCGAGATCTATTAGATATTTCAAGAATTCAGTACCAAGGAGAGGGTCTTGAGAGAAGCTTAGAAAAAGGGGAAAATCAAACTGGCTAACTGAATTCTCTACTTCGACTGTGATTACCAAGATCGTTAAAAAATACAAAGAATACAGTGGGATCAAGAAAGCCCCCAAAAGAAAAGGGATTCAATTCGACACAAACACAAGAATGGAGATCCACTGGGACATGGAGGTTCGAATATACAGCCCTGTATGAGGAGCACAGCGGGAGCTACGTACACGGTGATTTACATTGGAAACATAATCCACCCAACTATACGTGTGAATTAAGGCCCAAAGAGCACAACAGAATTAATATCAGTATTTTAAAATATAAAACTATTTTTAATGATACGAATAAAGAAACTAGTGACAGTATAAAACACCATGAATGATCATGACGACCCCGCTGTTTCTTGGGCTACAATTTATGCACCAATGAGAGGGAATCAAATCTCAAGAAGAGCAAAATGCAAAGGAAAAAATATGATGATATGAAAAGACTGAGAGTGCAAGGAAAACAACCAACAGATAAGAAAAAGGGCCGACAAAGCAGATGGAAGAAGCAAGAACACAAATTGATTATACTGACTGAAAAGTAACAGATTCCCAAAAAAGCTTTTATGAATCAGACCCAAAAGCTACACAACTCTACAACAACTCTTATCTTTAAGTAACACATTAGGTCATGAACCAGAAGAAATATAACAAAATCTTCAAAAATACAGAACAGCTTACACTAACACCTAAAGATTGATCATGAAGATAGCATCAAAATATTTTACATTGTGAATCCAACTTCCACAGGAAAAATACAAAAAGGGAATTGGAAATGGCAATCAGCAGACTAAATAAAAGACAAGTCCAGGAAAAATGAGTATATTGTTATGTTTTAAATATGACTCTCAGCAAATCTGTGGTGCCACCAGCATGGAAATAAACTGTGATAATTCTAAAAGAAGGCAAAAACAAAGAATACTGCAACTCTTAGCAGCCAGTCTCCATAATGAAATGGGATTCTGATTGTTTACATCTATAATCTCAAAGAGAATTCAACATATTTTTCCCTAACTTAATAAGCCAGGTGCAGAGAGGATTAATAAAAGGGAGACAAACACAAGATAATATCAGGAAAATGGTGGAACAATCTCATAATTAATATCTAGGTGCAGGTCTGGTCAGGCTCAATGCAGAAAAGGCATTCTATAGTTAGCTGGCGTTTTCTCTACAGTTAATAAATATGTCAGGGGCATACAGGTTCTATACAGACATCCAACAGTTATAATAAAGATCAATGGGCACCTCTAAATAGACAGAAATATGAAAAAGGGGCCGATGTTAACAAAAGGAGAGTAGTTTTCATTAAAGGAAAAGTTGAATAGAATCACAACGGTAAGATGATATATATTCAGATTGCATGTACATTGATGAGCTGCAACACTAAAACCACTGACAGGTGAAATAAATACCACTCATCATCTAGTTTCAAAACAATGCTTTGCGACAAAACTTTGGGTACTCTGACATGCATCACCCACCTAAACATTGCTACAGACCAAACACACCTCCCCCAAGCAGGACAGCGCACCCAGCCACATTGTAAAAACTGCTCGAGGAACACAGCCAAGAGTCCCCTCAAACTCCCCAGATCCCAATCAGATAGAACATTCCTGGGATGTGTCAACAAGCTTGATTTCTGGAGGCCCCACCCACAACACACAAAACAGAAAGGATTTGCCACAAGACACCCACAGAAGTCCCATGTCCATGGTCTGCTGGGTCAGAGTTGTTTTTGGGGCCATGAGAGGGACCTACATAATGTTAGGCAGGTGGTTTTATTTTTGTGGCCCATAAGTGTGTGTGCTATTTGTTCAGCTGTTACAATAAATATATATGAAGTAAATTATCAGTGTTAAATTGAATCGTCTTATCTGGGCACCACTATTATGGGCTTTGTTAGAATCTGGGTGTCATAACCTGATTTTACACAGTTTTTAGGTTGTTTATAATGTTCAAGCTTTTGAGTGATTGTTTGTGGTAATTGCAGTATTTAGCCTGTTTGCAACCCAGAATTACAGATGCCTATTTTTACCAATAAACTCCTAAAAAAAAGAGAGAGATTTAAAAATAGTTTTTTGGTCAAGTATTGCATCACAGAGCCAGTTGTAGCTTCACTGGAACACTGTTCATCAATGCAGGTTTCAAATTGCACCACATGAACAGATGTATTGTGATGGGTTTAAATGCAGCTCAGTATCCATGTAATTTGTTGGTTGCATTTGCTCGTCAGCCCATTATTTTAATTGCAAAGCCAGAGGAGGCTGTGTTTCACAGTTACATGACAGATCCCATGACAACACAGCTTGGCCTGCAGAGACAGACACTGGTGCACTTACCGAGATCAAGGTGAATGCTGGGAACGAAGGAGTTGAGAAAGAACATGAAGATGACCACGCCGAGGACGGAAGCACACTTCACCAAGAGAACCTTGTCACTTATTCTGTGCTGTAGAGGAGAAAATATTATTCTTTCTGAATGGGGGAAAAAGGCGATTTTATCACACAACTGACAGTATTTGTCTTAAGTGAACTTTCAAAGTCTAGGGCAACTCGATTACTTAGATAACATCAATGCACCACGGTCACTGTGGATGAAGCGGTGAAGTACCTTCTTTTGCAACTCTTGAATGTTTTGCTCCCAGTTCTTGTCCTCCTGAGAAATTTCTCTATCAGACACAAAAACATTTACATTTCCCATTAATTACATGTCTGTAGGAGTTAATAAACAGAGGAAGATATCAGTTAAATAATGGAAAAATGTTTGTGAGCCGTTTATGACTACATGCATAATGATGCACTTTTTTTAGGTATTCGTTGAGTATTTATAGTGTGTCTGTATTTTTGTGTTTATGGACTCAATATAATTGCGACGCTGGTCCAGAAAGCAGGCGTAGCAAAAAAGGGAACAAAAAAAGAAACTACTTTCGAACACGAATGGGTTTTTATATACAAATGAAACAAAATGTGTGATGCAAACCTGGCAAACTAGTCACATACTGCTGCTTTGTCAGGGTCCTTTAGTGTCATTTTTATATGTCTGATAGACCTTAAAAATCCGTAAAAGTCAGAAATAGACAACAGGTGTTAGCATACATTGGCCAGTTTGCTTTGGGCCTGCAAACTTTGAAGAATTTGGATTTGTCTCATAACATTATTACTTCAGTAAATACAAATATGTAGCCTAATGAGCATAAAGCTCTAGTTCTGTTCCTTCTTGTGATATATTTACATTGCTTGCATTGCATAGGTATTAACATATTTATGCGATGACAAGTTCAGGTGTAATTTAAACAAAATTAAGGTTGCGGAAATGGATGCAGAGCTATATGCAGTTTGTAACTATAATTAAATCTGATTTAATTCAAAATGATTATTTCCTGCTGACATTTAGCTGCATAGACAAGCAACTAGCATTATTTGAGATGTGAAGTGTATTTTGTTTTATGACATGCTACATCTTGCGGCAATAAATACTTTGAGAACACACTGACAGAGAAGAAAGTGAATTTGGATGCAAAGTGAGTCTTGTGGGTTCTATAGCTCGTATACATCTACTATCCTGAGAATTGAGACAACTGACAGCAGTAGATTTAACAAAATGGCAGTATTTGACACTTGGGCATGTCAACAGGTTGCTTTACGATGTTGCATTTTACACAAAAGAATACATTGTGTCTAATTTCAGAAGTCATAAAAAATCAAACACAAAATTATTCATCCCATTAAAACAATAGTATTTGTGTGTGTGTGTGTGTGTGTGTGTGTATATATATATATGTACGTATGTATGTATAGAAGCTGTAAACATGACTTGGTTTTTGAAAAATAAAACCAGTGATCCTGAGAAATGTAATAAAAGCAATCTTAAGAATGGCAGCCATATTTTCTGTTATCTGTGCTTTCTTTTAACCTTTGGAAGGTTTTCATCATCTTGCGCAGCAGACTTTCCAGGTTGAGGACTTTTTGCATCAGAAGGCATTTCACAGCTGTCTCCTCTCGGCTGGCGGGGTTAATGCGTTGAGCCGTTTGCCTCCAAACCAGGATCTCATGCTTAAGTTCTGGAGGAAGAGGACAAACAGAGCGGGAGAGAAAGGCACCTGTTAAGTGCATGTTAACACATGGACTAGAGTCTTTACAGCGGTCAAGTTGAGCAGCAGAATGTTCATCGTAGGAGATTTGCATGGTAATATCTCCTGCAGCTGAGAAGATATTGTGATGTTTTCAGTCAATATGCTGTGTGAGCCCCCATCGAGGGAATAATGTAGCCCCGTGATGAGCACATTGACCAGCTCAGGAGCAGCAAATGCTGAAACAGAGCTGAGGGAGCTGGACCCTCGGGTAGACATCAGTAGGTGCCATCCTTTTCCAGGAAGGTTGCTAGGTGACCTTAATAGGATCTAACAAGCACAGGATAAAAAAAAAAAAACACAACACATTCCTGTAAGCAAATCTGCACAATTACCAGCCGCGGCAGGAGGTTTGAGCTGATTTAGCCACATGCTCTCCTGGGCAGGCCAGGTTGCCGGGAGAAGTGGAAACTCCACAGGGTGGGATTTACAGATGGGCTATTGAGCCGGCATTGAACATTCACAGCAGTCATCGGCACTGGTTTCCATGAATCTCCCTGAGGCTCTGTGTGACAGTACAGTTCCAGTCAGTCTTCCTCACTTCCTAAATGGGAGCACTGGGGAGCTCGGTGGTCTCTGTTTTAATGATCCCATGCTGAGGTTCTCTCAGAGGGGAGGCACTGTAGTATTGTGGGTAAACACTGATAAGTGGTGGCTGTGCTTCCAGAAGATTTGCTACCAATTTCCCACAAATATCCCAGTTTTATTAGTTCGCCCATTATCTACGTCCCCAGGGTCTCGTACGGAAAGATCTACAGTAGCACAGAATAGATTTGAGGATGGAGGACACAGTCGTTCTCCAAACCAAACACACCCTGTGGCTTTTATTCTTATTAAATGATCCTCCTCTACCTCTGAAAAAGGTACCAAGACTTCAGGGAAGGCCAAATAAGTTTATTTTCTGTTTCTAGATAATTAAAGAGATGTATAAAGGACCTGTGGTGTGTCAGAGTAGCTGAACAGTTTGTACAGGAGCACAATTAGAAAAAGAAGGGAGTCCTGTGCTTCTCTCAGGCTGCTCTCTGGATGACTGAATCAGTTTTTTTCACTGCCAACCAGTCAGAGCCAACAGCTGAGCATCAGAGTAAAGGGGTTTTCTGAGATGAGCCATGTGCTGTCTGGGACACTGGATGAGTCACCAGAGTCTAGAGGAAGGCGAATCACAAAAAGAAGCAAAAGGAGTTCATCCTTGTTAATGATGTTGGAGTTAGCCTGTTGTCATGAGTATTTTAATTATGCTGATTTTTAAACACTAAAATCCTGACATGAACTGTATATCTAGTTATTTATGACATCATACAGACAGCTAGCAATAATCCAGAAATGTTATACCTGAGATGACAGTAACATCTGACAATATGTATGTAAGACTGGAAATGACCTGTTACAGAGACGAGGCACCGGGGCGGACTGGCAGCAAAAAGAAAACCAGGAATTTGCTGTTATGCACCCCAAATTCGATGCACCAAATTCTAACTGACACAAGATGTTTGTAAATCAGCAAACCCTTAACTAACCCACTGAACCATAAGCAGTTTTGGGGCATTTTTACTCACTGTGGGCTCATTTTATACTTAAATAAAAGTCCTGCACCTCTATGGAAAGGGCACAACCACACAAGTCAAAAATGTAATTTGTGCAGTGTGACAAAGCTATAATGTCAGAAATTTTAAAAAGCAAAGAAAAAACTAAAGTTGTTTTACAAGAGTTGAAACAGGAACCTGGAAGTATCCATAGGTTGTACTAATACTAGAAAAAAAGTTGACCCTAAATACTAAAGATATTTTCATACTTGTCTCCTATTTGTAAGCACAGCCTGCAGTTCATCCCTGTTTAGCTGAAAATGTCAGAGTTTTGCTACGTGACTGTTAGTCGCAGCTCCTTGGTTGGGTTGACTAGCACAGAATTATTCTTTTTTATTTTTTTTTTTTAAGATAACATGCCCTTTGAAGGTTCAGAAGGTTAATTAAGTTTCGATGAGGTCAGTGCATCACCTCAGAAGGTGTCTTGCTTTATTGTGTAGGTAGTGTGTGCACAGGTGTCCTTAGTGGGTTAATACTCTTCATAACAATAATGAAAAACCAACATAATAGATTTTAGATTGTGCCACGTACAGGGTGCTGCTATGATTTACATCTCAGTTACAGGACAACACAATAATCCCTCCCCAATAGCACCATCTTAACAAAAAGAAGGAAAAAAATGGTCATGGATAAAAGGATTACGGGGAAAGACACATTATTTCCAACAAAAGCACCATTTTCATCAATATTTTTAAAATATATTAATCTCAAACATTGTATTCGTGACCGAACAGTGTCACCAACTCACCAACTATTTCAATGGACTCTTTGTTGTAAAGTTTTTTGTTCCAGTAGAGCATCCGCAGGAAAGGAAATGAGGTGAAGAGGACGAGGCATATTCCGAGGAACATGTAGCCCGTGAAACTGGCAAAATCAATCCCCTGCAAGGCACATAATAAAAATCTGTTAGACAAACAGTCTGCTGCGAATTTCATTCAGATGTGACAAATTGACATCAGTTTTGGTGAGAAAACGACATGCAGCAATGATCTGTACAGCACTAACACAAAGTGGGATAAGTAATGTGGTCTTCTGAATAAACATCGAGTGAGAATAAGGCAATTCAGCTGAACTGTTCAACCTGTTCCTTCACAGAACAACTCTGGAGGCGCATTTAACCTCCAAGCAGCGTGTCACTCTAATACAGCAATTTAAGTAATTACAGGTCTGTACATTCAGTGAAGAATAGAGGTATTGTGGTGCCATTAAAAAGCATTAAAGGCAATCGGAGTATAGATTTAAAGGCCACCTGGAGAAATGACAATGAATTTGATTTTTGCAGACAAAAGAGTGCTGATTATTGTATCCTCAAGGTTTTTTTTCAAATTCACAAAGGTCTAGCTTGGCATGGAGCACATATTCCCTGCATGAGAAATAGCAGCGACCCCTAAAGGAAAACTGGTTAATAGTGACCTCTACAGGATTCCATGTTACAAAATAAAACAAAAAAAGATAAATAGAGGGACCGAGGTGGTGGTGATACAGTGAAAAGTGTTGCAGGATAAATCATATTTTTACATGTGACTTGATATGTCTGATGTATCAGATATTCAACAATAGATTTGGTGTTTGACTTACTTGTGTCACTATGTCACCTTACTAAGCATAACTCTGACTACTCCTTTATTCATGCCTCCATGGAGACCAGCAGGACAGCCTCGTGAGCTGAGAGAAGCTGCTTCCTACATGCAAAGTCTCAAAATTAGTGTTTAAGGTCAGCTGCAAACTGTACTACAAAACTGAAAACTGAAGCGTCATGATATCCTCTATCTGTGTTCCGCCTGATACAGGAGAACAAAACCGACAGCTAAAGGATTTAAGTGTGTAATGTAAATGTATCTCTGTTTGCAGCTGTCAACTGTGACCCCGGTGTGTCCATATTTCAGGACCAATGTCACCAACTCTGGCTGGAGAGGATCCATTTGGCAGAGAAAACTAATCCTCTGCCAGAATCAGTAAAACTACACCCGATAAGGAGGAGATTTCGTATTACCATGCTGCCTTGCTCTGTAACAAACCAAAGACAAGGACACTCCGAAGAGGGGCAGAACCACCTGAACATCCACTTCACAGATGTGCCTTTCTTTCTATCTCTGGGTTTCTCCCCCTCAAAATCCCCCTCGACACAAACACGCAAGCATGCAAACAAACAAACAAACAGGCGAGCAAACGATGCGTGCACGCACAAGCTGTGCTTATCAGAGGCCAGACATGACTGAACGAGCGCGCCGCTGCTGTGTCCCGGAACTTCTGTCACCTGGGAAATGCAGCCAAGACAAACTGGACCGCGGGCGCCTGGTGTGGCAGCAGCTACTGTATACCAGAGGAGACCACATACTGCTGCAGCTGCAAAAGCTAAAATGTCACGCGCACTGAACAGATGCCACATCAAGCAGTTGGGAAAATGTCATGTCTTTTAGAGATGTAGCATTCTGCCCCTCTGAGTATACAAAGAGTGAAGGTTATGAGAAGAGCCTACAAGTTATTGCCCTTTTCAGACTGCTCTGATTAACTCAGTAAAATGTTCTTACTGCTGTTTTACTGACATCACTTTTTTGTCACAATTTGTAAGAACAAGTTGTCTCTAAGTGGGTTTCCAAAATATCATGATGATGAAAAATGGAGGAGTGTACTAGGAAGACATTTTCACTCTGATGACAAATCACAATCAGGCCATCAGATATATGATAAAACGCAGGTTGGTGTGATGGACTACAGTCTCACAGAAACTACAATTCAACTCAATTGCATTCTGATTTGAAAGAAATATATTTTATCCCTGAAGCAAGAATGTTACACATAGTTAAGCCCAAAATTTCTAATACTCATGCCAACTTGAATTTTTTTCAACAAGTTTCTTCTACATAAATGATAAAAGACATTAATGATAAAATTTTAACTACATCTGTGCTATCTTTTTCAACATTTTAAGCTAAAATACCATTCTTATTTATCAGTAATGTATTGCAATCGTATCCTTTATCCTGTACTACAACAATCAAACAGCTTTTTGCATGTCTCTACTTTCACTCTGTAAGTCTTTGAGGTTGTAGGGCTACTTTGCCATCACGCTGGTCTTCAGTTCTCCCCACAAATTCTTGGCAGGACTCAGGTCTGGGCTGGTTGGGCTGCTCTCAAATGTTTATATCTCTTCCATTAATCATTTCTCAACCAATTTGGCTGTATATTTCAGATCACTGTATTGTTTTTTTCTGCAGAATCTTCATGTTGTCCTCTTTTCTCATTTTCTTTTATGAGGCTGTCTGGTCCATCGGCTAAAAAAACACCCCCAAAGCATCGCATTCCATCACCAAGTATGACCACGATGATGATGTTCTTGGGGACAAATGCTTCTCTTTTCTTTCACAAAATAAAACCCACACCCTGGAGTCTAAGTAACTCCATTGTTGCTTAATCTGACTACAAAACTGATGACCAAGACCTTTTTTCTTTGTCCTACTGAGCCTTTCCAAAGGCTAGATGAGCCCTTGTGTGCCTGTCTTAGAGAAGTAGAGTCCTTCTTGGTTGGCGTCCATGGATATCTGTCTTGTTCAGTGTCTGCTGGTTTCCAAATTGCTCAGATTCATCAGGATGATCTTGGTGTTGATCCCTGGATTCTACTTGGCGTCTTGCAATACCACTCTTGCCACCTCAGAGGTCACTTTAGACTTCCTATGACGCCCTTTGAGATTTTTTACAGTGTAAAACTGCTTGTACATATTGATTATGGATTGCACAGAGGCCACTGGGATCGAATATAGCTTTTTTGCGTTTCTTTGTCCTGTGAGCAGCCACAGTGCACAATTCTCTCAGTCAGTAGCTAGCTCACTGATTTCTGTGGTTTTGGAATGTTTTTTTGGGTTTGGACTATTATTCTTTGACTTAAATTTTCGTATCACTCACTGTTTGGTTAGGTTTAGGCCCCACAATTACTTGGTTCATTTTATAAAAACATCATTTTTTGGGTGAGCCTTTCCTAACATGTTCTCTTCCATTTTCTAGGTTACCAGGGTGATGAGTCTAGCTCTATCTGCTATATGACTGGTTGGCTGAAAAGAACAGCAACAGCAAAGCAACAAAACGAAAGGCAAAGCCACGGTAATTGGAAACATATTTGCAATACATCACAAACTCAATTCAGGACAAAATATTTTTCTTTCAAAATATAATTGAGAATCTAGTATAATTGCATTAGGATCGTAAAGAGCTGCATGTCAGTGTAAATAAATTTGATTAAGGGCAAACACTGTTATATCAGCCTGAGATTGGTTGTCACAAAGGTCTGAACCAACTGTGAACGTCACCGACCACTGGAAAAAAAACTGGGTTTACAGTTGCATGGTTTCAGATATTATTGCATCAGGAGTGACAGTGTCTCCTTCACAAGTTTAATCAGAGACTAATCCCAAAGACAGGGTCTCCAGTGTGCCCCAGCAGGCCTCTTGTAGAAGACTAGAGGCTCAATAAAATAAGCTGTTCTTGCTGAGTGTGTCACAGGAAGGTGAAGCACTAGGAAGGTGTTACTCAACACGGGCCTTAAAAATGATTAAATATGTGAAGGGAAGCAAGATTGGAGATGCTTCTAATGCTTGTGGAAACTTTGCATAAAATCAATGGAACACTTTTTAAGTTTAAAAAGGGAGGTCCACATTTAAAGTCAAACACCACAGACAATCGGTGAAATTGGACCGCTAGCTTTAAATAAAAAGCAGTTACAGTTGGTTTTCCCGCTGTTTTGACATTTAAATTCCTGTGATTTATGATGGGTGCAGCAAAAAAATATAAATTGGTTTCACTGTCACAACATCTCCATTCATCGCCTGCACATTAACGTAAATAAGGGTCACCACTCATGACTGTATAAATACACCAAGAGATAGTGCAGAAAAAAGATTGCAGACGTACAGCCAAGCACAAACAGATGAATGTATTTAAATGGTCTGCACTTATATAGCGCTTTTATCCAAAGCGCTTTACAATGTGTTTCTCATTCACCCACTCACACACATTAATACACCAATGGTGCCATGCAAGGTGCTGCCTACCATTGGGAGCAACTTCAGGTGTGTCTTGTCCAAGGACACTTTGACTGCGGAGGGACAGGGGATCAAACCGGCAACCTTGCGATTGGAGGACAACCGGCTCTACCACCTGAGCCACAGTCACCGCACATAACGTACAGGCAAATGTGTATGTGCACACTGTACATGTGTAAGTGCTGTAAATGGCATATTAGGTAGTCAATGCCCTGGTTTGCATGACTCATTTGAACATGAAGGCCTTACAAAAAGGTCTGCATAAGGATTTGACGGCCAGCAAACTCACCTTCAGGGATATAATAATTGCACATTTTGTATTTCTGTAGAAATAGGTTAGGTTTAACTTGTTTAACTTGTTTCAGTAAAAGGGCAATGACTGCTCAAATAGTTAATATATGGTCAAGCTATAAAAGCATTTAATATTTAGTTTGTTTACTTGTAACAAGGAACTATTTCAAGGCAGCTGCTTACACTCTGACAGTGTGCCAAACTAGCAGCTTGACAGTTATATGGTGACGTAGATAAGTAATGTAGGAAAAGCCTAGACCTCAAACATTGGGTTTTATGCAGTTAAGAAACCGTATTCTGTGTGGGAGAGAATATCTCCATTTGGTGTGGGCTTTGGGCTTTCTAAGTTTGTAAACCTTTCACATGCACAAAAAGGCGACACACAGGGTGCAATCAGAAAGTTCTGACCATGGCCACACGTACTACATGTGTGTGAGTAGTAAATGTCACGAGTCAGGACACTGCAAGATATTTGTGATTCCTCCACATACCTCCAGGTGAAACGGAGAGCAAACATCACATTCACTGACGGTTAACAGCCAGAATGATTCAACCTTCAGGTGAAGGATTATGACTGGTGATGAAAAGTAGGTCTGCAGCTACCACTAAGAGAGGAAACAGCAGTTTTCCCACTGGAAGTGCCACAGTCTTGACCTGATGCCCCAGAAATGGCATGCTCTTGGTTTTTTATCAACATTCACGCAGTTGTTATTAATCCCAGTAGGTTGGACTGTCAAGGCAGACTTCTACTGTAACATCCGGAGGTGTCTGAGGCAGAACATTCGGCACAAATGATGTGAACTGTAGCACATGAGGCTGCATCACATTGTGGTGACTATGCACAGGTTGTTTTTTAGCCACACCACTGTTGCTTCCCAACTGCTGTACTAACTACATTTAGCTTCCTGTGATTTCTTCTCTTACCCAAAATAAAATTCAAGTTGAAGGCTTGCCAGTTTGACACAGCAGATGGTGCTTGGCATGGACTTACAGGGAACATTACAAATGTTACAGAAGTGCTTAAAATGCCTTATTGTCTGCTTTTTAATCTTTCTAACTGCAGTTTCAGAACTTTTTGGCTGTGCTTCATGACACACAAAATGCAAGGCAAAAACCCAAATATGACACTGTAAGCTCTGAAGCAGCATTTCAGTCATTTCTTACCAATAGGGGAAAGAAAAACAACAGAATGGGTAAGACAACCTTGACATTCTTTAGACTTGTCTTGTTGTAACTAGCATAACCCCAACATAGCAACATGGACCTCAAGCTGGCGTCACCTGTCAAATGTAACTCAAAACTAAAAAATCTAAATAACGATCTAAAGGCAAGTAAAAGCTGTTCAAGGTTACAGTGTCAGGTGTTAAACCTCAGTGGGACTGGAAGCAACAGAGTCACTTTCAAGTTGCAGGGAGTCATTTGATTTTATGATAATATTAAACATATTACATAATGGAGCTTAAAAGTGCTGCTGGAGTCCTTCTATGTCACTGCAGAGTTATTTGGAATAATAACTGTTTCTCAGTGTGCATGTATTACTGTCATCTCACTGATGCTCCTTTTATTAGTATCTAAACACCATGAGATTTTCAAAACTGTATATATTATGGACTGAGGGGTAAGGTGTCATCACTAATATCAAAGCAGCATTCAGTGCTTTCAGTCAGAGGCGACTGCTTTGTAATATATTGAGTCACTTTCCTCGAGTACATTCACAGAAACTAAGTGTAAAACTAATCAATACAAACACAATAACTCATGAAGAAAAGTCTTGAAAATTCATCATTTGTTCATGGCAGTGATCTCAGTGACACTCAAATGTAATTAAGTCCATGAATCTAACAAATACTGCTGCTATTATCAGAACAACAAAGATAAATCAAGAGCTAGAGGTCACAGTGATTATTAGATTTAATCCATGTGCAGTCATGTTCCTTACTTTGTCATTCACCTGTGAGTACTGTACCATCTGTACAGCTTCACCCGGTTACACGGAAGTCACACGTTTTCTCTGCTAGGTGTTTGGTTCATGTGTCAGATTACGCCGAGCTGAGCCGTGACAGTATATTAGTGTGTGTTAAAGCTGAAAGCTGTGAAAGTGCCTACTTCTCTGCGCAGGTCCTGATTTGATACTATAATCACATTGGGTGGATCTCCGACAGCTGTGGCGGCCCCTCCAATGTTGGTGAAGATTACTTCTGCAATCAGGACATGTCTGGGGTCTAGATTAAGCACCTCACACAACCTGCAAAATCAGATAGAGACAGAAAAGCCCTTTAGCACCGATTAGATTGCAGTTGGTCGGAGAAATAAATACAGGAATATAAGAGGGACAGGGGAAAATGAAAGGCATCGGTGCTGTGCAGGACATTAACAAATGAGAGCTCAGTTTTATCTGTTAGGTGTCCAATTTCAGTCAAGTCAAACATCATCTATATTGTGACCTACTGGTGGCAAAAGTACATTTGAGAACTTAATATCAGTTCAGTGTACGAATTTACATCAAGACCAGAAAATAGTGGCACAAACAATAGTCTGTACCTTATGGTGACAGGTGTGAAAAGCATCATAGTGGTCACGTTGTCCAGAAAAGCTGATAAAATGGCAGCGATGAGACAGAGGATGATGATCATAGGCCACACCCTTCCTCTGGATAATTGGTAAGCCTACAGAGGGAAGAAACATAATGTGTGGACAAGGTTATGGGTAATGAGTAAACCATTACTTGGAGGTTTTCATTTATTTCACAGAAAGGATTCAAGATCTTAAAAAAAAAAGAGTCAGAGTTATAACTGAGAGGACAAATTCTGACTTTTCAGGCTTTCAAGGCATCAAGGTGTCATAGTAAAATGGTTAAAAAGCAGACTTGAATGAAATTACACTGCTCTCAGATTCCCCAAAAAGCCATATAATAAAGAACTGCACATCGATTCTCACTTTCAAACATCATAATATCTTCTCAAGCCATGAGACTTCAACACTTATACAGCAGTCTCAACCTCGTGAGAGCAGCTCAGGATGGATACCTTTTGTATGTAATAGTACACTGTGCTCTTCTCTGAGAGGGTATTTGATGTTGGAGTGCCTGCCCTCCTCCAACTCACACTTAAAATTCATGAACCTGCATGATCCCCCTGTTTTCCAGGTCTGACGGTACCTGAAAGACAGGGGTATTCGCCCTCCTTCATCGTCTACAGCGAACGTTCAGGATTAAAGCTGAGCACCCCAAAGCTGTTTTTCTGATGGTCAGAAACCCTGACCTTCTTTGTATAGAGAAGATGAAGGTCTTATCTAACAGACTAATTTGAGAATGTGTATTCTGCTATCAATTGTAGGGTAAATGTGGATGTAGAAGTGTAGCACCAGAAAAATTCTGCTACGCCGCTGAAATGTACTAACATGCAACATTAAGAGTTTAACCCTCCTAGCTCCAAGCAGTTTCTAAACGTTTTTGTGCTCCCGTCACATTTATACTCACTGTGGGTTTATTTTTCACTTCAATATAAAGTCCTGCATCTCTGTGTAAACAGCACAACCAAGGCTAGAAACTCAAAATGTATTTTGTGCAGTATGACAAAGATATAATGTCGTAAAAATACAAGAAGAGAAAAAAAAACTGAAATTGAATTTTACTGATTATTTGTTTTTCAAAAAAATGTAAAAACCTGCAATTACCATGTACAACATTTTTCCAATGACCAGAAGTGTTACCAATACTGGAAAAAATGGTGGCTCTACAAACAGCAGGTATTTTACTCTTTACATTTTAGAACCTCTACAAATGAAGCACTTATCCCACTACTTTGCACATCAACTCTAGAAAGATACTGAACATGTCTTCCAACAACCTGCTGATAACTTGCTCCTCTGCATACTATTTTAAGCCAAGCCCCATTTATCTATTTGCTCAAGTATATGTTATTTTACAACAATGTCTAATCGTTTCCATGCATATCCCCTCTCTGATATGTAAACACTGCCTGCAGTTCAGCTAATCAGTCCCTGAACCTTTGTCATGTGACTGTTGGTCATAGTTGAGTCAGTCATGGCTTCTCAGATGCGCTGAGGGGAGCAGATTTAATTTATTTATTATTTTTTACAGGCTCTGTTGCTTCATTTTTGACAATTACATGAAATGTAAAATAAAAGAATTTTGATGAAATATTACAATTTTAAGCTTTGGTTATTTGTCCTGACAGAACTACATGTCACACACAATTAGTTTCAGGAATCTCAGATGTTTTAACAATTTGTTGATCTGATAAATGATGTAATTTTGATGATTTTCAAAGATAACTTGTCTCTTAAAACCGCTGGTGGGTTTTGGGGTTCAGAAGGTTAAAGATTAAGTCTGAATGTTTGCACCAAGTGCAGCTACAGTAAATAAAGCACATTCTTGTTCTTGAAAGAAGAACTATACAAATTCAGCTTATTTTGATGACCCAGTTTTTTTTAACTTTCCCACCGAACAAAACAAATGTTGTTCTTGTCAGCCTGTTATAGGGCTTTGTTTTTGGGTCAGGATGCAAACTTAGACATCAACATTTTGTAGGACGCTTGCTCTTGTTAGATAAGCCAAAATCAAACTCCAGGCTTGTCAGGTATCAGTGCTAATTTTAGAAATAGCTCAAAAGCTTTGTGAACTTAAGACATCTCACAGTGGACAGATATTTCTATAAACCTGTCACTCAGTGCGCCACATGTCAAAGGTAAACATGCAAATGAAAACAATAAATGCTTTGATACTAAATGTAAACTTTTATGTTCAGAATGTCAGACTTTCTCAACTGATTCAATGGATTCTGCTACTAAAAACATTAATATTGAATATCAGTGGAACTTGTTATTTATTTATGAGTTACTCACCTTAACAGCACAATAATCGAAGAAGCCGGTCTCAGAAAAAATGGCCACCAGCACCATCTGTGAGAAACAGGTTACATTTGTTAAAGAAATAAAAAAAATCCTGATGTAACAAGATGTGTCAGCCTGGTATTTCAAAAACAGACAAAGATGACACGATGCAGCTCGGATAAGAGCTGGTACTCAAAAATAAATGTATTTCTAAATCAGTGAGGGATTTTGAGCACCACCGAAGAGGTTTTAGCCAGCACCAGAATGATAGGAACTGAGGATACTTCATTTTTTAACCAGTTTTGCCATTTGGCTTTACATTTACTAAAGCATAATCAACACTGTTTTTAATGAAATGGTCAGGAATATCAGGAAGGTAGACTCAGATTTCTGTCAAATAAGGTGACTGTACTTGTAGTGATCACTATCACTGTCATGTATAATCACCTCTCAAATGCCCATTCTGAGCCACGAAAACCATGTGAATGTGCTCATTTTATTATTATGTCCACTATCATATGGTATGGACAGCAAATGAAAACTTTGGGACTGCTTTGGAATTATTTAAAACTTGAAACATGTTCAGCATACTAACAGTTTATTTGAGTACATAGAAATGCACAATATTTATCGGTTTAGGTTTGGAATATTTCCAGAAACTCTGAGCTGAACATGTCAGTAACAGCTGTCATCAGTGGAAGTTTTCCAAAGGAAGCAGCAGCAGTGTCACATTGAGGTGCTGATTTAGCAGAATTATCTTTTATGTGTACCTCTGTTATCGAGCAGACCTTTACATTATGTAAATGACTAATTATCTGCAATAAAAGTGAATATAAATTTTATGCACGTTAAAACTGTTTTATGAGGCTGACCTGGGACTTAAAGTTAGTAAAAGGTAGCTCTTGTTTCGCAATATTGTAAACAAACCTAAATCATTTGTAAATTTCGGACTTCTCACCACTTATGTTTGCTGCTCTGTCGGTCACACATTTGTCACAGCACAGTTTTTAAGATATTGCGCCTTTTTTTTAAGTTTAAATTCAGAATGTTGATGCCGCAACAACAAAAACTTTGCTACCAACCGTACCTTGGCTGCACTTTTTGCAAAAAATATCAGGCAAAATAGTGGTTATTTTAGTACATCTCAGTGTTTCCCACAAGTCAAGATTTTCCCCGTGGTGGTGGGTAGTACAGAGTGACTGATGCAGAGATTTATGGAGTTTAGAAGTAAAGAGTGTAATCCAGGTTGATTTCTACAACTACAATTTTACAGATGTCCCCGAAATGCCTCAAATTCAGATTATTTTTAGATGCTATAATTTATCAATGTTTACTAAATGTCTCACATGCATCTGTAGCTTCGAATATTAACAATGTTCCACCAACGCCTCACACAGCTACAATGGGCTGCATTTTAATTTTAATTTATTTTACTGGAAAGCACTTTGTAACATTTGTTTTGAAAAGTGCTCTATAAATAAAGTTTATTATTATTTATTATTACTATTATTACAAAGGAGCTTCTGATCCCCATCGACTTACTGCAGCACAGAAAATCAGACAAATTATTCAGTTTGAAAAGAGTGAAATAAGGTGTTCTAATGCCAAATTTAGCTCAGCTGATTTTATCAAAGAGGGTCGGCTGCCCAGAGACAAACACGCAGACCTGCTAAATGTCAGGTGCACCGGTGCGACCTATGAAAAAGCTGCACCAGACACATTTTTGGTTGCATTCTATGAAGACAGCATTTTATATCCCCAACACAAACAGTCATCCATTGAGAAAGGACACAGGGTGTAGCACAGCTTTAAAAACGTTAAGGAATGTCACTTGTTCTTTGGTTGAGTTACTCACCATGCCAAACAGAAGAGCCAGTGTCTCGTAGTCAATCCATTCCACCACAGTAACCAGACTGGGTCGCTGTGGCACAGACAGCAACAATGATTAGATGTGACGAGGATTTATTAACAAATATAAGATCTGTAAAGGAAAAAACTAAAAGGAAAGAGTTAATAAATTAGCACCACATTCATTATTCATCATTTAGCAATTTCAATCAATCAAAGTCTTATTCTATTGTATTCTATTCTATTCTATTAATAGCTGAGATCATGCACTGCTGACATTTTGACTTGCTATAGCAGAGAATGCAGACCAGGAATTGGTAAAATTCACATCTGTTCCATTTTCTACAAGTCACAGATCCTAGTTACCTCTAACTGGAACCCACATTTAATTTTATTATTTCCGCCTGTACTTTTCCTGCATGAGTAGGAAAAATATTTTCTAAGTTGTCTGACTTAATTCTAGTAACTCTAGGAACAAATACAATTAATCCCACTGTCCAAATGGCCTAATAAACATGTCAGTGTGGAATCAGATGTGCTGTAATTATTGTGTTTGTACGCTAATACGGCTTTTTGTGCAATGTGCAATCAATAATTCTAATATTTCCACATGCCACAGTTTTTTTCTATAAGTGAAATTTTAAAGAGCTGATTAAGAATCAACCTGACCATTTATTGCACACTATTCATGTCAAAAGTGTACCACACAAAGTTTCAGGATTTTGGCAAGTTGGACAATAAACGGGATTGGATTAGATAGGATGAGCAAAAATCAAAGATTAGAGAAGTCCAGAAACTGAAAAACCGATTTGTGGATCAGAACTGTGCTTTTTCTTCTCTCCTCTCCATTTAATCATGTGATGAGTCTTCAGATTTATCTGACTATAACAACATTTTGCTGCTAATATGTATATACTTCTGCTTAAGTAGGATTTTTACCTATAATGGACTATCTTTACATTATACATTTACACTGTTACTTTTACTTAGGTGAATATCTGAATATTTATTCCACGACTGTCCATTTATACCAACAACAAGCTTTTGTTTTTTAAAAGGTGCTGTCAAGTTGCCAACTTGTATTTTGACAAAAGAATATAGTTTTGTTAAATGAAGCAGTTGTTGCCATCATTCTGTATTTTAATTCCCAGCTCACTAAAACACAAAAGATAGACTCACATCACCAATGACAGCCAGAGCAGCTAAAGCTGCTAAAGATCCCAGCATGGCAGCCAGAGTGCGGTGCACAATCTGAAATGAAAAAAATACACAACAAACACTTAAAGCGTCTGAATGAGAGAAGACAACAATCCTTACTACAAACATCAATAATCCACCTTTTTAAAATTGCGTATTGTGAAGAAGCTACTGTTGCGTTCAATGTTCACTATTCATTAAAGTATGAAACTTGGGACATTTGTACAGTTGAGGCCCAGAACATTTTCAGAAATGGAACCATCACAAAAATACTTTGCTGCTCCCATTTTATGTTCCACCATGACCAAATTATGTATCGTCTGTCACTGGATTGTCGGAAACATTGAAAAGAAGGATTAAGCTTTTAACACTTTACACAACAGACATGACATTGTAAGGTGCAGTTTAGGTTTTCAGGTTTTGGGATTTCTTTCCCATAAAGTCTCTGATTTGACCATTATCTAGAAATCAGTTTGTGATGTGGTATCATGGTAATCCTTGAACCTTAAAAATACGGAGGTATTGCGTAATTACCTCATTAAAAAAGCCTGATGCCATATACTCTTCTCTATAATTTGAGAGACATTTTCAATAAAATATTCTCAAAAAATTCTGAATTACAGCTGCAGTAACAAGAGAGATGAGTCAAGAAAATCTCATGCTCATCATGCTTCACAAGGTCTATAATAGTCTGTCATTTTTTTCAGGATAAAGTATCATGGAGATATTAGAGACAAATCCATGATGCGGTCCTGAATCACCCTCCTCCAGCAGGCTCCATGTATGATGCATCTTTTTAATAAAAACTGAGGTCTGCGAAAAACATGTTTGTGTTATTAGACAGCCCATCTCTGACATTGAAATAAATTTCAGGAAAGTGGGTCACTTCATGTACATCAGTGAACGCTGAGGCTGCTCCTGACATAGAAACTGAATCCGTAGAATCTGTAGATGTTATGTGGAATTAAAATCAAGATGATGTATACAGACACTTTGTATTATATAGATTTAACTGCCAGACTATTTTTACAGGTAGAATCTTGTGAAAAACAGATTCACCCAATTTTGATCTACATGTTTGTGTTTTTATGGCACTGTTTCGTAAAAATGCATTCTTCTGTACAATCAAGAATGCATTATGACATTAAAAATTAAAGTCGACATGTTCTTACTTACAAAATCTTGCAATTTTTTTTTACACTGCATATGGAAGACTAGCAAATTAATTAAATTCAATAAATTGTTTTTAAATGTATTCTTGTAAAGCAATGTCATTGGCAAAATAAAGATTCACCAATACAATTTTTAATTGTTTTTGTTGAAAAATAACAATATCACTGTCACAACAACCACAACAATTTAAAGCACAGTGACCTTGTTAAACTACTCAACATTAAACTGGGTCTCGTCACGCAACACGAATAAGAGTTCAGACACTCCACAGACTTTCAGAAAATTATATTTGTCTGAATTAATCTGTACAAATAATGAATAAAGGAGAATAAAGCCACGTCCTTCCTCTGCCTCAGCCACTGTCAAGACTGACAATCTCACCAAGTCTTTGCTTTAGAGCACTTTGACAACATTTCACTGAAGTGCCCATTAAAAATAAGAAAACTGGTGTCCAATTACCATTAACAGTGACAGATCCTCTTGTTTGAACTTGTGATATTCAAAATATCACAATATCCTAAATGGAACAGAAAGCAAATGTGCTCACTCATTAAGAGGCATGTGCCAGGTTCTTATCAGACTGAAGTTTAATGGAGAACAGAACACGAGTTTGCAGAGCAACGAGACAAATGAAGGCCTGACCGAGCTGAAGTCTGACTACATCTTGTTGATGTCTGAATAACCGAGCGCTCTACGTTCTTCTACTTTACAGATAAACTCTCACACTTTCAATTACAGCCCCTGTAAGCAGACCTGTCAGTAACACAGATGACACATGAGCATGTGAGCTGAGTGTAAATGTGCTGCTGACACTCATGTCAGAGTATTACCCCTGAAGGCACAGCTCAGCGAGTTTACACCTTGTCACGCTCCAGGAAATTGGTCCGTCTAATTAAAGCCAAATGTTGAGTGGAAGCAAAGGAAAATCACAGAAAAAAATGAGACGTCGGTGTGCGACACCTCAAAGTAATGATGATTAATATGTAGGAAATTAATAAGCAGTGTAATACATCATGTAATTAATAATGCATTAAGGATTTGTTGCATATTAGTTAGAAAATGGTGTTAACATGCTGACTATGTGAAGCTCTGCATTTTTAAATGTACACATCAGTAAATTAATGTACTTATTGGCAAACCTGACCACTGAAAAACTAGGATTAAATAATGATGTGCACATTTAAAATAAGAATTCATCTAGTAGTCATTGTTAACATATTAACGACCCCACAGATCTTTAGGTGTTTTCAGATCTGACTGATTAGACCTCATGTCAGGCAGACCTATACTGTAACACACACCATAGCCCTGTCTTCATTTACATGACCCAAATTCATTTTTCACACAAGTGAGAATAAACAAAATCCGATTTTTTCATATCACATGGGAGACACTTGCATATGTTGTTCTACATCTGATTCATGTCCAATTTGCATGTCCATGCCCTGCCAGAACATTTAAATTGGCATTTATGTAGGTTTTTTGAACATGAATATATTTCTTGTCGCCATAATTCAGATTTAGCACCTCACAGTGCAGTAAAAATGGCTCATCAGACTCATCAGATCTAAGTATAAGTCTGCCACTGGCCAATGATTTCATGTGACTTTGCAGTCTTCTTTGCAAACTGCTTCTTTTCTCGCTACTGTGCTTTGATTTCATTTTCAAGGTTCACTTCACTACAACAACAGCAACCTCCAGGTAGCTGGTAGGTTTTAGATTGTGCAGTAATACATGGCGTGGCTGTGGTTCAGGTAGTAGAACGAGTCGGTCAATGATCGGAAGGTCGGCGGTTCGATTCCACGCTGTAACCTGTGTCATGGTCATTCTGTCCTTGGGCAAGACACAATCGTAGCTACCACCACTGGAATGAACATGTGTGAATGAATAATTGACAGTGTATAGCGACTTTGAGTGTCTTGAAAAGCGCTATATAAATCCGATCAATTATAATGCAGCCCTGCTTTTTTTTTTTTCAGCAGATTATCCATTTTAATGAGAGTGCTCGGCTCCCTGTGTATAAATTTCTACCTGTCATTATTTTGAGGGAATGTTAAAGCCACATACTTCACTTAGCTCCACCCACAAATATTGATTGTGATTAGTTTATGGAAACACAAACAAGTACTTCTTTCCTAAAAGTAGAATGATAGTGAGGTGCAGCCAGATCATCACTTTCTCCAGAATGGGATGGCAAAGTAGGGCTAAGTCAAAATAAACAAGAAATAAGATCTGAATGACATTTATGGAAAAGCTTCTGTTGAAGTCCAACTTAAAAGGACTGGGCCTAAAGCTGTTAGATATTTTATTGTGTTCTATTCATGTGTGCAGAAAGTCAAGAGGAAGTCAGCTGAATCAGCCGGTGGGAGCCTTGGTCGCACAAGCTCTCGATTAGCTTGACGTAGAAATGTGCGTGCTTTACAAAAGGTCAAAAACAAACAAACCAAAAAAGCTTGCCAGAATTTTATTGTAGCCCTCTTCTCTCTATCCTAAGCTCCTCCCACCAGACAGTCACAGACAAATGTAGTGCTTCAACGCACAAAAATAATCAAACTAAGAGTCAATATCCATTTTCGTCTTCACACACGACTCAAATCTTACTTTCCCCAATGAAAGTCCCTGTCTAACCCATTCAGCCACCACATCCTATTGTCACTGCAGACTTAGTTGCTCTTTACACCATCTCACATAATCTAGTATGTTAAGACCTTTAATTGGCTTCCGGCACAGGTCTTTTTTCTTTCCAAAGCCTGAAAACGGAGCCAAGCAGGGGTCCAGTTTCCTCTCAAAGCACTTAACTTATGATATGCTGAAAGTTTTTTACAGAATTTTTGTCCAGCGATGTCAAAGAAACACTGCTTACCCCAGCTTTATTCCACAATCATAACTGTAAACTGCCTGTGCAGCCATGTTCGAGCTGCAACATCAACCGAGGAGGAAAGAAGCTTAGTAAAGGTGCAACACATTCATGATTCAATAAAGTTAACAGAGGAATGATGGAAGCTGTCAGTTAAGCGGTCTGCACACGCCTACTGCCAGAAGGAGACGTCTAACCGGGCAAAATAAAAACATCTGAGTGGACGTGCTATAAGTGTGTGGGGCCTTTATGCTGCGCTCATGCTGTTTTTTCACAGCCAGCGCGTTGAGTTGGCAGAGCAGGAAAAGCACAGGTGTTGCTAATAACGTTAACGACGGCTCTGTTGTATTCAAGCGTCCCAGTCGGCCATAACAGAGCTACACTGAGCCAATACCAGGAGCCTGAAGCTGCAGCAGCTAAATGGAATTCATCCCACAATGAGTTTTATAATCCACACCTGTGCTTTTCTTACTGTGAAATGTTTTCTGTGAAAATGGCTGTTTAAAACAAGCGCCAAGTTGGATATATCGGTTCTCCATTGCTAATTCTGACTTGGACACTATTAACGAGGCAGAAACTGATGAATCTGATGCAACATGAATGAGTTTACTATTGGTTTATATTCATGAAAGGAGTTTCTGTGCACACACAAGTTGTCAAATATACAGTCCAGCATTTGTACGTGTTCTTCTTCTCACTTGCACTGCAGCAGATATTGAACACAAACACACATCACGGGCTATTTTACCTCAAAGATTATGAGAACATATACTCCAGTCAGGATGATTCCAGCGATGGCCACCTGAGTCTCCACGCTGACGTAGAGCGACTGGTGGGTCATGGACAAAGGCACCACCTCGTTATCCTGCGGGAAGGCCTGGATCGTGATGATGATGGGGTCACTGTGCGGGAAATAACACAGCAACAATTAAGGGGTGACGGTTTTTCTTTTGTTTGCAATCGGTAGAAAAGAAAAGACAAGAAAATTGTTTTGGAAATACCACAAGCACCTTACATGATTCCTCCACCAAGGTAAGGAGGATTATGTTTTCAGTGCTGTTTGTTTGTCTGTCATCAGGATTACTTTAAAACCTGGGTGGTGCACGTGCAAAGGAAGAACCCATTAAAGTTTGGCACAGATATGGATCACTTTCATTAAAATTGTGAGATAGATCTTTACCCCTTGGCGGTGACTGTGTTCTCCAAGTGCACTTCTCATGTTTTGTTTTTTTATTAAAAAAACACCAACTCCACAGCAATGCAACATTACATGTCATTATACAGCTTTATACTGAAAAGAAAGCTGTTATTAAATTTCTTCGGTGACTTCAGAACGACCTGAAGGACTTGCTGATTGAATAGATTGCCTACTTTTCTGTAGGTCAGTTTCTTTTTTAAAGCATTTTATGCATCTTGTCAGTGTGTCAAAATTCAGATGATCCATGCCAACAGCAAACTAATAAAATGCATGTGTATATATATTTATGTGATACTAGATTCTATGTAAGGATACAGCAGATCATTTAATACAGTCACTAATATTGAACACGACTACAGACATGAGCTGTAATATTTGTGTGTTATACTTTAATGCATTAAATAAAGTATTTTTTATTTGAAACCTATAACGCTGATGTGTAAAGGTCAACCTTACAGCATCTGAACATCTTTTTTTAGCGACCTCCAGTGGTTTAAAGGCACACCACATATTTTTTTAACCACCATTAGCACTTCACATTTGTTTTCACAAGTGCACGTTTAGATTTCTGCCAATGCTTTCACATTAACGTACTGATGTACTGTCAGGCTGTTCCAAGAAAGGCAGATCCATCCCATTAAAGAGGGGTAAGAAGAGGAATGCCACATAGCAAACAAGGCAGTAAACACGCTTTCAAGAAACATTAGCTTACAAAATACTTTATGAGGAAAGGAATGTATTCCAAAACATCTGCATATTTTCTGATTTGGCAAGAAAAAAATTGTGAAATTGAGATTAGTCAACTTTGCCCTGAGGCTCTGTGTGCCTTTTCATCTTGAGATTTCAACCTTGAAATGTAATGACTTTGGTTTAGCACCACATACACATATACTGGGTAGGTGCATCCTTTTACAGCAGAGATACTCAACTGTAGAATTACGGTCAAGTAGTCTTTTCGAAGAAGGTTTCCAACTGAGTGAAATGAACCAGAAGTATCTAAGAGACATCCATGACAAGAGCTGGCCAAACATAGCTTTCCTTGACCTCATAATGTTTTCCATTAAGTTCAATTAAATGTTGTGTATGAAATGACATAAGATGTAATCTTCTGACTGTTTGACTGCAACATAGTGCTCATGTTCTTTGTTTGCAATCTCCTGGTCTTTTGGTGACAATTTTTTATATATATCTTAATAACAAATAAAGTTGAGTTTATAACATAATGTTTAAGTTAAATCAACCTGCTTCAGTCAACACCAGTGTCATACAGTGTTTCAAGTACCTGCTGAGCATTTCAAAGGTTTTTGTTAACAGTATCTGGTCACTTCGTTCAGCATGTAGCGGAATGGTCCAATTATGTATCACCTGTTGATGAACAGCAGAAAACAAATGAGTTAATTTTTCACTTCAGAAAGGATGCAGCGAAGCAAACTTATCTCACAGCAGCACTCACCTGCTGAGTCCTCCTCCTCCGTTGTCCCGGCTGCTCGGTCTGCTCCACCTGGATCAGGATGTACTCCTGGTTGTTGAAGTCCATCACACCTCCTGCGAAAGGCCCTGCTACCTGTAGCTTCAGCAAAGCATTGTCTTGAAAATCTGTCACATTCATTGCTGCGAGACTGTCAAGAGAAAAAATGTGGATATCATTCACTATTTGAAATGAGGCACTAACTCCTTTGCAGATGTAGAACTCATAGATTGCTGAAACACAGCAGGAGAGAGCCCCAGTTCACCTGTTAGATTGCTACCACTTCCATTTACCAGCAGCACTGAGCATCTTCCAGAGTAATTTATCCAGTGCCCTTGTGTCTCAGCGTGCCCTCATACTCAGAGTAAAACACAGCTGCACAATGTTCCACCCCCTCCTCTTGACTGCGACTTGATTAAAGCTCTGCTGGGCTCTCTGCAGCCCACTTTTTGTTTCTAATTTCAGAAATAGCAACATGTGTCTACGATAATGCAGCAGGAAAGGATACAGAAGCTCTCTGTCGGGGAGACTGCCAGCATCCTCCAGGGGTTGTCTCGATCCGGGTACATGCTGAAGAACAGCTGAAACCGTGATAATGACAGTGTGGGAAACATGTTGCACTTTACTGTGGGAATCAATGCATATAACGGCATTATTTTGACCTGCTAAACCTCAGATGGTAAAAGTCTAAAGTGTTAAATGTGCTAAACCCAGCAAGAACTAGACCAGATTTAAACATTGTGGTTATATAAAAGTCCTCATGTCGTAGTAAATATCTCTATCTTAATATATTACTTCTTTATAAGTACTTATTCAAAAGTTCATTAGCATGTTTCAAGTGTTTAAATTGTACAGTTATCTTTGTTTAATCAACAGCAGAGGCACTACATCTGAATTACTTAGAGTGTAGAAAAAAACATTTCCTTTAAAACTTTATGTACCTCTCTCTCTCTTTAAAAAGAAAATACATAAAGTACAAAGTTTGATTGTTTTATATAATAAGCTGTTTCATTACTTATCAAAGGTGTCAGTTGGTTTAAGGGGACATAAATACTTACACTGCAGAGAACGACGATAGCAAAGATAGTGGCAACTTTGGAGACTCTGAAGCAGCATCTGAAAAGCAGGTAGTAAAAATGAAGCAGAATGAAGCACAGTTTAGGTTAATAAAGTACACTGTAAAGTGGTTTCAAACCCAGAGGTTGGGCACCACCAAATAAAAATACCAAATCAGAGGTTTTAGTTGGTGGTGTTTTTTTTCCTTTCATATTTTCAGCTTTTTCCTGATAAAATTTTAATTCCTCTGGTCAGTTAAAGATATTTACATCATATCAAAAGGGGAAAAAAAGGTTGGGCACATCAGTATATGAACCACTTCAGTCAGTCATAGTTTTCTCCTAGAAATATGAGGCTTCTCACTTCACATTGCTGGCGAGTTTGAAGCTGAGGTTGAGGTCCAAGGGGTCGCTCTTCTCCGAGGAGCTGGAGCGGGACAGCGACAGGCTGGTGACCTCGCTGCCCAGGCGATACCTCCTCTCCACATCCAGGGAGCTGCTGTCCCAGGGCTCCTCCCCTCCAACAAAGCTGGGGTCATGAAGGGTCATGTAGGTTATACTGGAAAAGAGGAATCACTGTCAGTCACTGTCAAAAACCTCGACCACCATAGTCTCAGCACAGAAATAAACACAGTATCGGCATTAAAGACCCCAGCTGTGGATCTTTTAAAGCTCGTAAATCGAAAAATATTTTTTTAAAAAACATCTAACTGTTATTATTGAATTCCATGTGCTGTGTATTACTGTCAACTGAATCCGCGTAGGACAGCAGTAGTGTTGAGTTGTGTCATTTCATTAAATGAAACTGCAGCATGCCATTTTAATTTTGCTTAACATGAAGCACTAAAAGCAAATTACAAAATCTCTTTTGTTTCTTTCTTCAAAAAAAACCCCCAAAAACACTAGATCAAAAAGATTGCAGCATTTCAACATCATAGAGCCCCATGGCTAAATAAATAAATCAGACGCTGTAAAACAAATGGTCATAAATTGTGTAAATATGCAAATGAGACAACATTTAATTAAGTTCAATAAAATCAAGTTTGCTTTAATAGCACATTATAAAACAACCAGAGTTGACTAAAAGGCTGCACGTGTTATAAGACAGGCAGCAACAAAAATATGTGAGCTAAAATAGGACAGAGACCTGCAAAATTGATTTTTTTAAAACAAAATAAATGTACTATTAAAAAACAAAAAACATAAAAAATAAAAAATATTAAGACCTCTAAAAGAAACTAAGGTGTATACAAAGTTATTTCATCATTCTTATTTTACAACTTAATTTAATTGATGTGAAATGATGTTTGTATCAAACATTCATTTTATTGTTTTGTTTTTTTTTCCTGACATGTCTCATGAAAGTGAAGTTGTCCCTACCTGCTGTTAAGCTACCTGTCAGGCCCACTCACTATTAAGCTTGCAGAGACTGAAGCTTTGTCCAAATAACTCAATGTTTACTACATAGTGCACTACATGTTTTGTCCATAATCATATTTAAGCCTGGAAACTTAGATGTCTAGATGGTGCCTTCAAAACTTCTGCCGTGACGTAGCTGTTTCTTCTGTTCAGACACACTAGGTTATTGGTTGATGCCTCTTTTGTGCTATTCAGTGAAGCCTTTTTTTTTTAATTAGCATATTAGATATTTTGTTTGTGCTTTCGTTTTAGGTATAGATGCGAGCCAGGCACAGTTTTGTTATACTCTTTTCATTCATCTGGCACAACCACCTTGTCCCGTCCTCCCCCAACCTTTAAAAGTTAAAAAAGTTAAACTTTAGGTTAAATGTAAATAAAAACTGTGTCTTTGTTTTGTTTTGTTTTTTACACATCCCCTCCACGTCTCCTCCACATTCTTTGATTGACTTGTGTTTTTTCGTGTTCACATTAAATGGGGATGTAACAATACATATAAGTAGAAACTTTACACATAAAGCTGGATGGCCAAAACTGCCTTCAGGTAAATGATACTACGCCTAAAGTGATTGTGTTTGGTCGCCCCAATAAAACAATGACTACCACCGACCACCCAGGGCCACTGACAGCCAATCTACATGCCAATGTCAGAAACCTTGGTATCATTTTTGACTCAACTCTAAAATTTGACAATCAGATTAACTCTGTGGTTGAAGGCTGCTACTTTAAACTGAGGAAGAAATTGGGATCCATCCTCTGTCTAAATGACATGAAGACTGTGGCCACTGCATTCATTTCCTGAAGGTTAGATTACTGTTACTCTCTGCACCTGGATATTAATCAGTCCTCACCTTCCCCATACATGATCTACTACTCACCTGTCATCTTGAGAGAATCTCAGCAGAGGCGACCTCTCAGAAACGTTGGCTGAATTCGATTTTCCCCGGAGAATGTTAACAGCGCTGAAGTTATGCCTGAAACTGAAAACGTAATGGAAAACAATGAGTTAAAGAAAAATCAAAAATAGAACAAAAACAGTGAGAAACTAAACTAAACTTTGAACCCAACAGAGAAAAGCTCAGCTGTCATGTCACGGCTGTCAGTCGCTGGTTAAAGCAACGTGCCAGACCTCCAGGTGGCACAAAGGTGGGTGAGCAGCTGGTGAATCAACACCTGAGGAGATCATTAAAGGGTCTTTTGTCACCCTGCTGCTGCACTGTAGCCCTCAAGTGGCTGCCTGCAGGAGTGGCTGCCTCTCAGCTGAGTCTCAACCAACAAACACACACTACATCTGTCAACAACTATTATATCATGATATATATATGTATGCAGTACCAATACATGCTTATTAATGGCTAAAAAAAAACATTGCCAATCCACTCTTTCATCAAGGCCACTGTCCTCTCAGCTTTCACTTTGACAACAGTAGAGATCTCATGAGAATTGTTATGTAACGTAACAGCAACCGACTCAGTGAAAACTGTTCAACGTAAATCTTTCAGAAAATTAAAGGTCCCCCTCGGCTAATCTTATAATCTTGAGGGGTTTTTATCCTCTGTCCGTCAAAGGGGTTTGGTGCCTAAATTCAGCATTCCTTCAAGCAAAAGTAAATATTTTTTTATCTTGTATTTTCACTGAACTATTGCAGGTTAATTAATGTATCATTATAAGGATTAGGAGGCTAGGTTTGTTATGTTTCATTTAAATTCTCTGATTCATAGTGCCTTATTTATGTTGTTGTTATTGTCTCACACAGTCTGGCAGGCGTTACCAAACACATTCGGGTGCTTTGAAGCAATGAATGGGGCAAGGGTGTTGGATAAAGGAGTAGATTACGTTTGGGCAAGTCTGCCGCATTAATCCCCTTCGATACTCTTATACAACAATAATGAGATTTAGTGCATGTCTACAAATGTTTTCTCCCCCTTTATTCCCCTGACCTGACTCTAATATTGTTCCCTAAATGCGAGTTGGCAGAGAGACTACACTTTACTGACGAGTCTTTAAAGGAAATTAAGCCGAGACAGAAAGCACACAACAGCGGAAATTAGAGGGAGTTACACAGCGGTATTTTTGGAACACCTACAGTGGTGACAAAAACTAAAAATAGAACAGAAAACAGTTTACATTGAGTTGTTCTTTATTTCAGCAAATCCCCTACTGATACATTTTTCAATTAGTGTAATTCCTGCAAAAATGGTGCCTCATCATAATTTAATACATTTTTTTGTTTTAACATGTTTTGTCTTAATCTGGATGCCAAGGGGTTTTATTTTTTGGCCAGGTGGGGGCACCAGAGACAAACTATGGACACAGAACATGACATCATGAAATCATTTTATCCATTTGTATAGCCAACAATTGCTGTTTAGGTTCTGGTTAGCATATCTACTCACCGTGGGCACTGTTTTAGCAAAAATCTAATTAAAACTACCTGCCAAGCACTTAAAGGCAGCAAAATGAAAATGCAAACCATCTAAAAGGAGCTAAAAGAACAGTAGATAATGGGCTTAGTTTTGCTCTTCATCATGTCTTGGGGGAAATACATGGCGTTTGCTTTCTCAATGTTCACCAGCTGGTCACTAAGTCTATGTGCAAGCATCTTCAACAGCCAGCAGAGTGTGCGTCCTCCAGCTGCAAAAAGAAGTCTGATTATATTAAAGTCTATGAGAAAGCAACCCTACTTCTCCCTTAATTTGTTACCTCAGTGAACATTTTCGTCATGAGTTTATGGTCTCAATTGCTAGTTTCACATCTCCTTCAATACAGCATGATGTTCCTTTTGTAAATTATGGCCCCATTTAGAGTAAAATAGACAATGAAGCAGGGTAAGCTTTAGGTCGCAGCTATTCTTGTTACTGACAGGTCACTATCATATCACTGGGTACAATGTCTTTAATTTCTTAGTCAGATTCAACCCTTGCTCCAGTCATACAGTTTTTAAAAAAAAAACACACACACACAACACAAACTGTTGATGGAAAATGTCCAAACTTAAGGTTTCAAAACTGTACACAAACCAATTGGTGATGTCATGAGTGACTACATCATTTTGTACAATCTATGTTTAATCCATTGTCAACATAAAAATAGAAATGACAGCTGCTATAAAGTCTGAACTTGCGGTGCAGATCTTTTGTGTCCCCCTTCTGGTAAAGAGAGTAATTACACTGTTGAGGCCCTTATGACGTCTGCCTTGCCTCGTCTGTTTACGTTTATAGTACGTCCTGCTATTGCCAAGTTTCTTTTTATCTAGAGCATCAAAACGTTGCTTTTTCCTCAATAGACTCCTTCATACTCGTTGCTACTGTAGCCAACTCTGCTGCATCACTACCAGTGCACCAGCATGGGAATGTCGCCAAAAACCTTTGATTTAAAACTCGCATATAATGTATACTGCAGAATACAGAGCCATTTCCATTTGGCTTACTCAGCATTGTGTGAACTTGTTTAGCTTGAATGTAACAGACTTTCATTGACATGTAAAAGTCCTGCACTCAAGCTTTAAAGCTGTAGCATGATGAATATTCATGGACACGACATAAACCACAATCTGCAATAACTTTTTTTTACAGAAAAGTGTCAAAATTCACTTTTCCTAGTAACCTTTAAGCCTGCTAAGTTCGATCCATCTCTCACATTACCTTTCTGTGTTCAAACATATTTTAAAAGTGCCAGACAACCTGACAGCTACCACCGCTGCAACATTCTTTCTATGGAGGTATGAGCTTGGTCAGAAAAAAATGGCAAACTTGTCAGATGCAATCATGTTCCAATGCTTAACAGCAGCACTGCCTCACAGCTTTTATTACTGTACACAGGAAGCTGGTGAACAGCTCTTACAGAAAACTATAAACTCAGTCTTATGAGCTCATTCAACTTAGCTGTTAATTTAATCATCAACTGGTTATCACATCACGTCTTTTTGAAATGGATCTTAATGCTTTGTTATGTCCTTCATAATTATTGTACAGTACCCGATCACTGTAAATAGACAGAAAACAGGCAATCTGACCCACCCTAGCACTGTTCATTAGACACACTACTATCAGTTGTAGTCTTTATCATGAACAACTTTGACTTGGTTTGTGAAGCTAAAAATTCCCCAGTTTAATCCTGACAACGTCATGGCCACAGGCTTGAGATTAGCACCTCCTGAGAAACTCACCCACTGCCACACACATCTAAGTCTCTGCATGTGAATGTTCATACTTTACTAGAAACGTCAATATTTTCCACATACATGCATGCTATAGAGGATTTAACCAATAGGGCATGTGTAATGTTTCTGCACGTGTGGTTCAAATTCTTTACATGCTGTTACTCTTGAAAATTCAGTAAGATAAAAGAATGACCACTGACCTTCATAACAAAAACTGTAACTGTAAATGTTCAACCAATTACTAATCTAAGGCTCTGAACACAAACTTTCATGTTACCTTTTTATTTTAAGTTTGGAGCAGTGAAATCTAGCTGTAGACAAACTTTACAATATTATCAACCTTTAATTTGGCCAGCTTGTTAGCAAACAGCTTCTTATTTGCACAACCAGCTGTTAATAACATTAGCTTTCCTTTGGTATCATGTTTATGTCCACCTGGCCAACATTCACTCTGCTTTAGTTACAGTTTGCTCTTCACCATCTCCTGACGGCATTTTATGTTTTTTTTAGCAGCTAAATACTCAGTTGTCTGTCTGCTGAGTAGGTGGTGTACAGTGACAGTGTTAGAGTGACCCAAAACAGGAAATATGTAGGTTTCATAATCAAAACAATAGCTGAAAGACACTAAATTAGCCACAGAAAACAGCAGTCTGGTGGCATTAGATCTATTGTTAATATTCTATAAACACACTGATCATAGGAGCTTTTTGCTGTGGTCAGTGTGGTGCCATCCATTTATCCTCTTTTCCTTTAGATAGTCAAAGACAGATCACAATCATCCATTTCAGAGATTAGTCACAAACTAATTATTTTTTAGAACGAGTGAATTGAAATACACTATACAATCTTCAGGCACCAGACAGTTGAACAACACACTCTTCTGGTTAACTTGCACTAGACAGCAACATCAGCAAGTCTGATGATATTCTATATCCTTCTTAATGTGACCAAATCCTATGAAAAGCCCAAAACCAATAATGAATTGATTTTACAAACAGCTATTGCCTGCAGCAGAGTCCAGAGAGGCCTAATTGTTCTGTGCCATAGAGCTCCACTATTAGACAGAAACTATTCAGATCAGTGAGCAGCTAGATGACCTGTTGCTTCATTACCATGAATGTGCAATTTACTTAAGACATTTTAGAATTCTGGTATAAAATATAAACAAATAGCAGCTGAAAATGGCTCCCAACTACTGCACTGCTTATTCTTGTTTAAGTAGCTTTGCATTTCGACAATACTACTTATGCCAAACTCACACCACAGGAGTGTTAAAATCCTAAAGACGATGAGACTGTGGAGCAACAACCTGCTGTAACGTTAGTGATATTTTGTTGTGAGAGAAAAACTAAAGCACAAGGCTGAATGGGTCTGGATGGGAAAGTGGTGGGGAAGAAATGATCAACATGGAGACGAGAATCAGTCTTTCTAGCTGTAGCTAACATTAGCCTCAAGAGCTACAGCCATGACACACTGTAATCATTCCTATCCACTGTTTACTCGTAAACACTACATTTTTAAAATAGATTTTTGTTAGGGTGAAATGTGGGTAACTCAGCCAAAACCCCCTGCAGCCTGAGCTTAGCATTCACTACTATTTTGTCTCAGCTCAGTGACATTTAACTCGGTCAATTACAGCCTCTAAAGTCGTTGTAAATAATAAATTAACCTCTTGTCAATCAACCAGCATGAGGGAACAGAAACACTTGCAGCAGTCCTACCCGTCTTCCTGTCGAACAGGGACGAAGCTCTCGGCATGGATGACGCACTGTCCTGAGGGCAGAACTGCAGACTGTTGGAGCTTTTGGGTGTCTCTCCTCTCTGAGATGCCCTGCAGCAGACGCAGCTCGCCGAAGTTTCCTGCGACGGCCTCCGGTGACCTCAGGCTGTTCCGGCCCTGATGGCCTTGTGCCGACGTCTGAGACATCTCTATCTCCAGGTTGCTTTTGTTTTCCAGATACATGGTGAGGCTGCTGCAGGGGGAAGGAGGGAGAGTTGTAAGGACAGTCTGGGACTTTGAAATCACTTATTACATTCATGACTACTGGAAAGTATTGTAGTATTGTTTATGGTCTTGTTAGCTGTTTCTACTCACCACCAAACCATGAGTCAAGTTTCAACGAGTCAACGAGCTATTAACTATGGCTGTGTGGCACTTTTTTTTTGCTTTTTCATCAGAAACAGCTGCATTATGACAGCCATGAATGTCAGCCAAAAAGCAAAGCAGTGGGCCAGAATACCAAAACAATGAGCTAAAAGAGGCTAAAGGCTCCATGGAGAAACTGCAGGGTCACATGGCACATTCCTCTGATTTCATCACTACGTAGGAACTTCTTTACATGACATACTTTGAAAATATTTAAAACTTTATGGCATCTTTGGGGGTTGTGTCCACGAAAGTGTATTTATATTTTTTTGGTAGCACTGCGATCATAATCATGCTAAAAACCGCATAACGAGGTGCTGGTCTTCTATTTTTCTTGTCACATTCTTCTTGCATAACTGCTAAACCATGAAGGACAAGTTGGTAGTACCGGTCTCCGATTATCAACATCTGGACCATATAACAACAAAAGAATCATTGGATTTGGAGCTTGTGTGCAGCTTTGCTGGAAAAAAATACTAAAACTAAGCTCAGAATTGTGATATTTCTTCATAATTCCCTTAATTGTACATTTTTCATTTTAAAAAAATTGCCAAATATAAACCATTTGTGCCAGCTTCTGTTAAAAAAAAAAAAAAAGGAAAAATCTGCACTCTTTGGTTCAACCGATAAGCCAGGAGTGACTCAGTTACAACCAACAGTCATGTGACAGACTCAGACTACATTACTGGACTGCAGGCTGCGTTCGCACAGAGCAGAGAGAAGACCTGTATGGAAACTAACTAGAGAGACTTCGAGCAAAATAATATATTCTAGATAATTAAATACAGTATGGCTCACAAACTATAAACAGAGGAGCAAGATATCAGCAAGTTGTTAGAAGATACATTAAGCACGGTGAAATATCTTTCGAAAGTTGATGTGCAGAGTAGAGTGAAAAGTGTCTCATTTGTAAAGGTTGGTAGTTTTCATCAGTATTGGTAACACCCATGAAAATGTTATACATGTTGATGCCAGGTCTTTTTAACTTTCTGTAAAACAAATAATCAAAGAATTTTAACTTTACTGTTTTTTATGATTTATGGTAATAAAACTGTGTTATGTGCCACAAAAGACATTTCTAAGTTCTCTACTCTTGCTCCCTTTCCTTGGAGGTTTAGAACTTCAGACTTCATAAAAAATTAGCCCCTAGTAAGTAAAAATGTCACAGGAGCAAAAAATAACCAGAAGCTGCTTGTGGTTCAGACAATTAGAATGAAAAATAATGCTTGGAGGAACATTTTGGTCACTACTGGTCAGTCATGCAGGCACCAGTCAGCTGAGGCAGTCAGTTGATCGGTGCTCACAATTACTTCCGTAGATATTCTGTATCATAGCAACTAAAGCATCTCTGCAGGCAGTCTCAAGCACTTCCAGCTGGTAAAAAAAAAATGCTTTAGTGGACACAACCTTTTGAAGGTATAGCAGTTAAATTAAATTTTGTGGAGTCTATTTACTTAATCTATTTTACCTCATATTTCTTTACAAATAGCTCTCCCTACTTCACCTACACCAAAAGAGTTTTATCATTTGTCTCATCAACCGATTGCAATCTTGCAATAAGTGATGCATCACACTTCAATACAGAGTGTTGACTTTGTGAGGAGCAGAAGTCATTTGCCTCTAACTATCCCTGGAGGGAAAAAAACAACAACAATGAGCTCTGTTGTACAGAAGAGATCAACCATCTCTTACCACAGGACACACAGTGGAACAATGCATGGCAGCGCTGCAGTATATTGTATATGTAAGTTATCAGATCTGATTCACTTTTAATGCCATTCCACCTTAGTCGTGCTCCAGTAACACATAGCGACATCGACCTGCTTCATACCAGCTGAGCGATTCACAGCACCCATAAAGCACAACATGAGGTCAGCAGATGAACTCAGTTACAGCAGACATGTGGCCCTCGTCAACACAAAGGCTGCATGAATTCCATGGGATTAGTGCTCACATAAAAAGCTCTCTGCGATAATACTTCTTTGAGGAGTAAGACTACAGGTCTGTCCAAAGGTGGCACGGGGTCAAAGAAATGAGCCATCAAATAGCAACACTTCCAGGAGAATAAAGACATCACTCTGAAGGACCCTTTTCCACATAACACTCAGTCATTTCCTTTGCTAATAAAAAAAAAAAAAAAAGATCTTATTTTTAAGTTTAAAGTTGTACCATCTATTGCACATTAACACATTTTTTGATGTTGACACAGAAATCAACTCCATAGCAATTCAATTTTCCACCCTCACTCACAGCAATTACAAATTCAAGACTAAAACAAAATTGCACTTAAGTGAGATTGATGACCCCGAACATAATGCACAAAGCAAAGGGAAGGGTTATATGCATTCACTAATTTTCAGTATTTTCAGTTCAGTGTTTAAGCATTGCAATATAAAACATAGTTTTTCATCCATTCAACAGAAGTTCATTTACAAATGAGTGGAATGAATGAAGGGATTTTCTTGTAGTATTAGCACATAATGCTTAAAGCCGTAAAACAAAGACCTCTATTGTAATACACTTCAGTAACCAAAGCAAATATAGACCATGAATTCAGACTTGTATTTTGGTGAGACTGACTGAAGGACGTTAAACTTACCGAGACAAATGACAACAGAAGACAGATGATGATGATGAAGACAAGGACAGATGACAGCAGTGGTGATGTAATGGTGAACGATGAAACCCCAACGACAAAATCACAAGGGATTGTCACTAATAATCCACTAAGTAAGATGAATTTGAAGTTCTTACAGATGCTGGGACGGTTTCTGTTTGTTGTTGTATTTGAGCACAGTGACGTGGTTGAAGACGAGAGAGGCCGAGGTGTTGCTTCTCCTCTCCTGTGCTCTCCCCAGTGAAGGAGGGAGATGTTCGTGAGCCGTGTGGAGGGACTGAGGAGGGAGGATGGAGGTGGGGGATGGAGGAGTGGCACAGTTAGCTTTCCACTAATGGCAGCTTAACAGAAAACTTTCCCATTCACTTTTTTCCCCCTTTACAACCAAACTCCTAACGACTATTAGCCACCTCCCCCATCATCATCAACGACTATGCTCCAAATCAACCACTGAGAGAAACACTTGAAGACAGATTATTGAACTAAATAAACACAACATCCCACTAAGAAACAGACCCAATTACAGTGTTTTAACTCTCATACAACTCTGAATATCTCATGTTAAATAAGGACCACTTTTTCCCTAACCACATATACAACAAAAAAATCTAAGTTTCGAAACTTCACAACTCCATCTAGTGTGTTAAAGAGTTTGAACTGCAATTTCTCTACAGTGCAGCTATGTCAAGAATAGATGTACCCTAAATTATTCTTACATATTTGCATTACCAAAACAACTATAAAACTCCAAAAATGCAGAATATACAAAAAATTAAATAACTAATTGATCAGTCTGAAAGTAGGCTATTGTTAGCTTGAGAAAATCTGGGCTAAATGACAGCGAAACTTAGCCCACCTTCAGATCAATCAATTAATTATTAATCATTTCATACCCATACGCCATCATTTTTAAAAACAAAACAGATGTGCTACTACAGACATGATAACAACGAAGATCACTTGTAGCCCAACCATTTTATTTCATAATTACATTTATTTACCAAACAAAAAATTTATGTAAGATGTCCAACTGAAAAAAAAGAAAGTATACTGCACTTGTGCAGGACTTTATATTGCAGTAAAAATGAGCCGACAGTGAGTTTAAAGTGTGACAGGAGCAAAGGAAACTAGAAACTGCTTCAGGTTCAGAGAGTTACACATACAGGCATTAAAATCGCACTGAAACAACAACTAGGTGTGATCTACCTCCTCTAACTATTTCTGAACCAACTTCAACCCAATTTTAGCGACAATGACTATGTACCATTTTGAGGTCCATTTAATGGAGAATTGCTCCGAGGGATTTGCCCAGAATCGAAGTAAAACTGGTGATTTTCAAATATCAATTCTTCCTGATTATTTACAATACTGTTATTTTGAGCCATGATAATGAACTACCAGCATTTAGTTTTTTTCTGAGGGAGAGCTGTCATATCTGTAAACCCCTGAATCTAACTCACTATAACAGCGTGAGTCAACTCCATAGAGTTAAAGTGTAGAAAGGTCAGACAGGTCAGAGTAAGAGAGGGCTCAAGCAAAACTTAAACACTTAAGGCTTCTGGTTCAAAAAGGAATACTACCTTTTCAATATATCACAACCATTTATTACTATTTTACATAATGCTTAAAATAATCACAGGCAGAGTGATTATCCTCCATAAAGCACAGGCATGTAGCTCATTTAAAGGCTTTTTCTTTCATGGATCAATCAAAACGTTTCGTATTTCTTGACAAAACTGTAAATATGGTGGCTTTGTTCCTGAAACCAAAAACACTTGAGAATGTTCATTATTAGTTATGGAAATAATTTTGAGTATTGGTGCAAATGCTAATTCAAAGCAAGGAGGGGTGTGAGTTTGCTTGTGGGAGAGGTGACAGGGAACCTGGTAAAGCCAGACTTAGTAAGAAAAAGGTCACAGGGTCAGAAGTTTAGGCAGCAAAAAAAAACGGCTAATTATATCCACTGTCAAAGAAAGTATCTTTGGTCCTTTTGGTTACTGATTAGATTAACACCTAATCGTAATCAGCTTAGAAAGTTAAGGTTCAAACCCAAAACCTGGAGGCCAAAAAGAGTGAGAGTAAACCTGATCCAGACTGACCTGTATTTATGTTGATGCTTCAGCACCAAGAGGTTTTTTATTTTACAGAAAAGCAGCTGAGGACACTATGGAACCCGCAGGGTTCACAGCTAGAATTGTTGGATTTGCGGTACCTCACAACACTTTAGAGTTCCCCCACAAAATGCTTTATGTTCCTCCTGATCCATGAGAACAGTTGCTTTACTGGTCCAATCCAGTTATAAAACACTGCCTGTTTAGGGAAACACTCTGATGGTGAAGCTGTCGGTGGAAAAGGGTTATTGCTGCAACTTCAGCTGCTGCTGTGGTTCAGTCTCTGGTGCTATTGATATGTGCGGCTGTTACTATTAGAACCTGCAGTGCTTATGTGACAATCCAATTCAATTCAATTCAATTCTATTTGTATAGAGTGGTTTACAACATGTCATCTCACAGCACTTAACATGTTGAGGTGAAGAACTTACGAATTTAAACAGAGAACCCAACGATCCAAAGTTGCCTTTGTACGCCCTCTGAGCAAGCAGTCAGCAACGGTGGGAAGGAACCAATAAAAAACCCAATGACACACAGGTTTATTTGTTTATCGAAGAGTTAAGGAATGTAGTACACATTTAGCTGGCAAAAAACCATAGCATCACAGCCATAACACAGCCAGGCAGGGAAGATGCAGCTGTGTATTTAACAGAAAGCTGAATTTTCTCTGAGATCAGCTTTTTAAAATGAATAATGAGGAATAAATCATAGTTTCACATAATTTCTGCTTTCTGCACTATCTGTGGAGTGTTTTCTTTAACTGTGTTATAACTGGACTGGAGCAACACAACAAGCGTTCATGTGGACCAGGAGGAATGTAAAGCATTTTGCTTGGGAACGCTAACGTTACTGCGAGTAGCAAGCAAAAGTAGCTCTGCAGAGGAATTAGGTACAGACTAAAAAAAAAACAAAAAGAATAATTGTCTTGTTTGATTTTTCTTTGAGCCTCATTCAGTTGTTTTTTCTGAACAACTAACTGTGATTTTGAATATGAAATTTAGGGATTTGAAGAGCGCTACGACAAAATCAGGGAATGTAGCTTTAATCTCTTAACACACTTGCCTTTGACCCAACACAACGGCGCAGATTAGGATTTAAACATCCTGCCATCCGTGAGCAAAAGCCAGTGAACCAGACTAACAGGACCTAAGTAATTAGAAACTCCCTCTACTAAAAACCACCCCCCAATGAAAATAATCTATGCAGCAAACTAAACAAAATCAGTGACAGGACTATATTTCCAAAAACTCTCCTCCCCAAAATCTTATAAATCCTAAGAATTCACAGTATGTGGAATTCTGGCATCTGCCTTCTTGATTCTCAGAAATCAGTGAGGACAATGCTTTCCATTAAGCGACTGGAGTCACCTGGTCTGTACTCAGGGTTTGCCTGTGACATCAGGGGATGAAAAAGATGTCCAGGGGGGCAGACTGCACACTGGTCTTGTGCGCTGATGTGAGATATAGTAGTGAGAATAAAGAAATCACATGGACAACAAGGAAAGAGAGTAGTGTAGGCCGGGGGAGTTCAATGACGTTAACTTGTCTCATTGCAGACTCCAGGAGTTGTGGATGAATAAGTTATTCATTAGTGGGTGTTGGCAATTTCAAACATACACAAGCTGAACAATTCATACTAACAAAGTCATGTGACGCAGGGTGACACAGGGTAGCAGTCATCCTCAGACGTGATTGTCCATTTGTAATTTGGAAAAAGGGGCTTAATGTGAATGAATTGTAGTGGCTGTCTGGAGCCTTCAGTTCAAAAATATCTTAAGTTTTACAGGGTGTAATATCTGATAACATGAGGTTTGTTTGATGATGCATTTCACATACTTTCACTGGGGAACAAAGCCTGATTTAAATCTCATACTTTTTCTTTTTAGTTTGAATACAGCTACCATGTTGCATACAGTGCAATATGAATACAATTGGGACACACTACTTCATCATGATATTGTGCCGCTTTCAGTGCCTCAATCATATATCTGTCTGCAGCGTGAAATCATCTGTCTGTGTGCTGTTGATGGCTCACGCTTTTTTATATCTGCTCAAGACAATGTCCTGAACATTGTCATTTATCAATTTCATTATAAAAGATGTTTACCGTACAGTGATTACACGGTTTCAACATGGCACAGTGGTCCTCCATTTAGTAACTTGTTACAGACAGCAGAAGCTACAGTATGTGAAGAATTCAAAGTATGGGAACTTCAAACATGAATTCTTTAAACCCACATGATTATGAGCCAATATCATCATATACAGTTTGCAAATTTAACACTTTGGAAATTGAATATGCTTCATTATTCCACTGTTACTGGTATGGTCCTTTTATAGTAACTTACACTCAGGTATAACCACATTCATATGTAGTCGTGTACTTCAAAAAGTTCTCTGTCTCATTAGAAAATATAACGGGAGAAAGATTCTTGTTGCATTATTCCTCAACATTGTCTCCTTTAACTTCAATGCACTTGGTCCACCATTGTTCAAGCTTCACTATTATCACATAAGAAGGTCACAACTTGTGCCTCCAGACCCTCCATGCAAGTGGAATAGGAAAACAGATGGTACACACACATAGTACACTATGTATATATTTTGGACTAACATATTAGTTTTTAGCTAGTTATCAGCCTAACTTAAACTTTAAAATATGCATACTTCACGTTAAACTAATTTTGTAGAAAATGGTTGCTTGATATTTGTCATAATGCTGCACCTGCTTCTTGTCTGAATCCAGCTTTGCAAAGTAAACCGCTTCCATCAGCTCTTCAGCCTGCTAACTCGTTGCTAGCTAGCTAAGATTAGTTCGTGTAATAGCATAATAAATGGCAATATTGTGCAAACATGACAAACTGAGTGTTGTTCTGAGGCATGTGTGGATATTTATAATCACTGGGAATGACACTGGTTGTAACATTTGTCCTTAAGTATTTCCAGAAACCGACTTACCCGCTGCGCTCGAACAACATTAACGTCGAGTTTGGCCGCAACAGTATCACATGACCGGGGGCAAAGGTCAACGCAAACCTCGCATTTTTATTTATGTATTTTTAAAGTTTTTATTTTTATTTATTTACTTTTCTGGGCCACCAAACTTTGAACAATATGACGATTTAATGTGGTCTATTTAAAAAAAAAAAAAAAAAAAAATGTATATTACTAATTCTACCAATTATGGTCCGCTGGTATTTTTGCAGCCTCAACAGCAAAAACAAACTGTATTTTCTCCCCTCCAGAAGATTAGCTCAGCCAAAGAGGGTTAAAGGCAGTTTGTTGGTGGGGCAACTTCATCCATGATTCTGATATCCAGCTGTTCCAGTAAGTAAATGCTTTATTTTCTTAATGGTTACCAATTTTGCTGCCCTTCAAATTAAATTTCAGCATTAAGTATAACGTGTGCGACACACCTAGCTTGTTACATAGCAGGGATGCTGTATGAGTTAGCTTCAGGTGTCAGTCCCTCTGCTCTGCTTTATGACAAGTTGTAGCTGAATTATATATGTATAATAATAATAATAAATTTTATTTAAAAGCGCCTTTCTGGACAACAAAGGACACTGCATAAAAACATTAAAACAAATAAAATACAGGCATGATAAAATATATTTTTTATATATATCCAGTGTGGCTACTAAGTGTTAATAAAGCTTATGGTACCTGGAAGGTCCTGGCTGGCAGAATGGATAGAAAGGATGCCGTCTAGGCTTCAGCTTGGTTAGAAAAATGCTTTGATTTGGCTCCAGTGCAAACCAATACATGATGCTATTGCTGTCTTTATATATATTCTTTGATTTCTAGCAGCCTTACAAATGTTCCAGCAACTCTACAATTTGTTTATTTTTTCTTTTTAAGTATTTTATTCTAGTTTTTCAAAATTGAACATTAAAGCAAACACTTAAAACACTTTGTCTATGTCCTGACAGGTCAGAGCTGTTTTGGTGGCTTAAGGAGGATCTACACAATATTAGGCTTAATGTTGTGGCTGATCAGAGTGCTTTATAATAAGTCAAGGGTTATTTTATTATTGAACAAATAGCTTTGTCTTTGACACATTAAGTGGATTTTTCTAGTGACACTATTGCACTTTTACTTAATTAGGACGTTTTTATCGAGCATTTTTAAATTCTGATATTGGTTTTACTTCAGTGAAGGATTTAGATGCCCCAATTTCATGGAAAGTTATCCAATAATCACTGAGACATTGCATTTGAAACCACTGTGTCATCGTAGTAGAGGAAAAATCAGAGGCATTCATCACCATGGCAATCAATTCAACAGTCACTTAGACATTTCAGCCTGAGGGAATCTCTGTAGGTTTCATCACTCTGGAGTCAACACAAAGAAACCAAACACTCTGGGTTCTTATACAAACTGAGAATGATCTACTGTATATTTGACATTTATAATGGTATGAATGTCAT
>NW_007577959.1:49718-52952 GCF_000690725.1 Stegastes partitus
GGTGGACATATTGAACGTCCAAGGAAGTTACCAAATATGGTCACTTAAAGGGTTAAAGATGATTTGGACCATGAGTCCTGTAGCAGAAGCTCTAGCTTTGCAAATACAGATCTACTTGTAAGAACAATTCCTGCATCATGTGCATATGTAGTGAAGGATGCTTGTAAACTCGTTTCAGGTCTGTCAAAAAAGGTCATTTTTGAGAAGTTTGGGAGGAAGTCATTACATTTCCTCAGGAGACTGTTGAGCTCGATTCAACATCCTATGAGAAACAGCTGGCAGTGACAGTTGTATTTTAGTTGTGCATTAGTCCATGGTAGACACGGTTCATCCAATCACCTCTCATTGTCTTTGAACATGCCTACCCTTTTTCAAACAGTTTTAATTGATGACTTGTGGCGTCTGGCCTGTTGGGTTAGGAATCTAGATGATATATTCTGATCCCACTGAACATTTCCAAGCCACCATCAGCTGACCTGCATTTCCTCCTGACAGGGCAAAGACCAAACACCAACATGCTAATCCTCCCAGTTACTGTGGTGGATGCTGCCTGAGTTTTTTATTTGCCACCCTGAGGCAAAAGGTTTTACTCCCGTGATCCTCTGAGCCTTCAGGGGAGCAGAAACCTGCCTGATTCCTTTGTATGAAAGTCAGCTGCTCTTAGGGTGAAAAGTGTCAGACTGTACTTGTAGGTGGAGTCGCTTCACCCTCTGAACCACAAGCAGTTGAGATTTTTTTTTTTTTTTTCTCCTGTCACATTTACTTATTGTGGGCTCATTTTCACTGCAATATAAAGTCCTGCACTTAGACTAGAAGTAGAGAGAATTCAAATGTGCAGAAGGCTATAACAGTTACAGTGTCATACTGTATCCACTCTAGAAAGATGTTTCCCCATGGTGAAAGGAACTTCCTACCTTCTCTGTGTACCTTTATTGAGTCATGAATACGTTTTATCTTGCTGCCAATCTGTAATTTTTTTCCATACGTGTTTCCTATCTGCTCTGTGAAGACACAACCTACATTTTAGCCAAACAGTTCCTGATTTTTTTTTTCCACATAACTGTAGGTCACAGCTGAGTCAGTGATTTCTTAGCTGCATCAAGGAGTGACGTTTTTAATTTTTGATGTTTAATTTATTTTATAGAATCTGGCTTTTTAAAAAAAAAAGAGAGAGAAAAAGAAACACGCAAATGAAAGTGATTTTGATGAAATATCATGATTATTGTAATGTTACTTATAATTGGTTATTTTTTCCAATGGAACTGCACTTCACACAGGATTAGTTCAATGAACACTGGAAAGTTGAAAATCCAATGATTCTATGGTTTCTGGAGGATAAGTGATGTCATTTTATAACGCACCTTTAAAACTCACTGGTGAGTTTTGGGGTTCAGAGCGTTAGAGACTGCAGAGAGGACCTGATTATAGGAAGTATTCAGAATTATTATAGAGCAATAGAGAGGTTCTTCCTGTCTGAAAGTCACAGAGCTCAGAACAATAAGGCCCCAAAGAGACATATACCAACTACATAGTGGGTCAATCTAAGGTTTCTTCTTTTAAAAATGACACTCCTACTAACATTATTGTCTATAGCAGGCCATAAAAAGTGAATTCAGTGTCATTTAGATACTCCAGCTGGCACAAGCCTGGTTTTTGACACAAGTCAATCCTTCTTGAGTGTTAATCCTTCCAAGAATAATGTTAAGAGAGATGTGAAACCGACTCTCTGAGACTTTAAACATCGTCTGCTTGTGTAAATTTATCCTTAAATATACTAAGTAATGGGTTTGTAGTCTCTCTCTCTCTCTCTCTCTCTCTCTCTCTCTCTCTCATGTGCTGCCTTCCAGGAATTATTACTAGTGACACATGCTTCACTGGCCTGCATGTGTTTGACCGCTTTGAGCCTGTAAGTTATGCAGCACTTATGACTGATCCACTCCAGACTTTCAGAGAAACCCCAGCTTCATTTTATGAGGCAAATGTGCACTTCGATAATCAGCATCTAGTTTTATTTCATTTATTCTGTTTGAAAAATCCTCTTTTACTAGTGTTACTTATTTAACGACTTCTGTTAGTCTCAAATTTTACAGTTTACATTTGAATTTATCTGTAGAGCTGTTATAAGACATATCTTAAAAGGTTGTTTTCTCAAAATTATTTTTTCCCCACCCTAGTCAGAAATCTCAGCTTAAGTATCACCTACATACACCAGACCTCTCAGTGTTATTTCTGTCTATATTCCAAAGGGTCACAGCCTGATTTCTGAAACATTTTATGCCCAAAAACGTGGCCTTTTTTTTCCTGGCAGTTGACAGTATTTTCTGATTAATGGAGTAATAAAAATTTTTTTTTAAAAAAGCCAAATCTCCTTTCCAAAAACCTTTGACCATAATATGTCAAAACAAGAATTTTGGAGAATTTTTGTATAATAATGCCATATTTACATATTGAATATAGAGAAACCTTGTAATACAAAAAATAAAAAATAAAACAAATCATTGCCTTATTGTAAATAATAAACTGGTAAAGTTTCATGGTGATATCCGTTAAAATCTTTACCTGCAGTGTCTCCATATGAATACACACAGACAGAAACCCAGATATAAAGACAAGGAAAGGCTTCTTGGAAGTTGCCGGGCCATCGTGCTCTTTTATCTACCTCCCACATGCAGTCACATGCTGCTGCAGACACACTGAGCCTCCTGCTCTCAGTCTCTGTTTGAAGCATCCCGAGCCGAGCGGCATCCTTCACCCGCGTGATCCGAAGCAGTGGCCTGAAACGTCTCTGTTGACATGTTGAACAGCTTAACATGATGGTTTGTGTGATGCTGCACACACTCTCAAACACAATCAGTAGAAGGGACTTTTATTTGCTTGATTGTTTTGCTAAAGGATCATTTTCTTATTCTTTGTCGTTGTTGTACTGCAATAAAAGGCAGAAAAAAAGGCAGTTGCAGTTTAAAAATACACTTTTTCAGAGCAGTTTTATTGCATTTATCTCGTATGTGTACCATCCAGAGTACCGACAGAGTTTGGGTTAGACCAATAACAACAGAATTCTGCATATTGTCTTTCTGTGTTAGCTGCACACTGCACTCTTAAAAATAAAAATGAACGCTGCAAAAAAAAAGTTGGTATTCTGGCAGCTGGAGCACCAAAAATACTGTAAAATAGGAAGAATACGATCATCACATGCAATACAGTAACTTTCCATAATTGAAATACATTTTCTAG
>NW_007577959.1:53081-232129 GCF_000690725.1 Stegastes partitus
AGATAGATAGATAGATAGATAGATAGATAGATAGATAGATAGATAGATAGATAGATAGATAGATAGATAGATAGATAGATAGATAGATAGATTGGTTTGCTCACCCTAGAGTTGCAACAATGAATCAACAATTGAATATTTGTCAACTATTTGGATAATTGATTATTCCCTGTGAGTAATCTTTATTTATTTTTTCATTTTTTATGAAAGCAAACTGGATATCTTAGCAACATCTTGACCGTTAGAAAACGCAACATTTTCTAAACCAAACAGCGGATCGAGAAAACAATCCTCAGATTATCTGAAAAATAATAGATCATGGACACAATCATTAGTTGCAGCCAAAGCAGACACAAAGGATGTCATTCCTTTGCATATTTAATACAACAACTAGGCATGCTCTAGTGTGAAGGTTTATCTCGTCCACTTTTGTTTGTGCTGAGAAGCTGCACGGGAGGTCTCATCTTGTTTCTCCTGCAGATGTAAATCAGAGCCCAGATTCAGGGAGGATGAAAGCAAGAAAGGTCCACACGAATACCTCTGTGGAGTGACAAGGTGCCTCATTAGTGAACAGAGCTTTATTTAACAGTGAGACAAAACCCAGAGAGGCTGACCCCCAACTACTTTTTCCCTCTGCTGGGAGAAGCACAAGAGAAAGACTCACCTATAAGATAAAGTGTGATTTTATACCTTTGCTCTTGTCTTGTGGAAGCATGGGCCTCGTATTCACATGATCAGCTGATGATAAAAATCTGAATGGCAACTGCTTCTTGGTAATTCACAAGCAGCAGCTTCACAAGTATCCTGATATTTATTGCTGATTGTAAAATGTGCCCTGAAACATCCCAGAAAGCAATGAATCCTTAAAGGATACAGTCACATTAGTTTCAAGTTTGAAAATCTTATTGGTGAGATGACGGTGAAGTTACAGACTAGGAATTTAAAGTCAGAAATGAGTCACACATCTACAACGCTTAGGTTCAGTGAGGTTGTTGAATGTTGTCCCAGTTGCAGGACATTTTGGATCGTGTTCATCCAGAGTTTCCCCGCAAATGTTTGATGGGGAACATGGCTGAAGACTTTCAGCTCCTACAAGGGCAGTGCACGTTCTGGTACGCAGTGTCTTGTTGAAATGACAAGTGATGGCGCCAAAAGAACTGGATAACCAGGTGTCTGAGGATTTCATCTTGATATTATTTGGCATTGAGATCACCACAGATGAAATGCAGACGTGTTTTTGGTCTGTGGTGCATTCATCGCCGCTCAGCCTTCATGGACCACCCTGATACGATGTTGACATCCACATAGCTTTCCCCGCCAACAGTTTAAACAACTTTCCTCCATCCTGCTAGTGTCCAATAAACTGATTCAGTCTGAGCAGATATTCTCATTCTTGTGCACACCGACAACTTTGTCAGCAGTCTTTGTAGTCGATGTCAGAGAGTCCAGATTCAGGATAGGATATGATGATCCAGGGCTCCAATGTGCTTGAAGATTTTCCATCCTTCCATGCTGTCTGAAATGATTTCTCAGACCACAACTGTTGGCGATCCTGGTGTCTGGCTACGATCTTAGCTGACATGCCAGCACTGTTCTCGTCTTTCTCTTGTCATCTGTGGCATCGTGTCGTTTAAATAAAGCAGCATTTTGAGAAGGATTTTTTTTTTTAGTACTGGTACTGGTCGCGCCATGTGATCATAGTCCTTTAAAAACACACTCTACTGGGGTGTTGAATACCCAGATGGTTGAGACCAGTTGAACTTTTAATGCACAGTTTGCTAAATTTAACCACTGACTAAACACAGCAATAGAAAAGTCAGCAAAGAAGAGCAACTTTTTGTTCAATGTGTGCGGAGATGCTACAATAAGTCTTTTTGTTTTCTTTAAATGAGACAGAAATGTACCAAAACTAACTTCTACAACTAACTTTTAAGGGAGTTAAAGCCCAATAAAGATAACAAAAACCCTAAAAACATGCTTCATAGCTAGAAATCATCGTGTGAACACTAACATACATAATTATTCTTAATATGGGTGGGAAAACGAATCATGCCCTGCCATTTCGCCTGTGCGGCTGCTGACTAGTTTGTGTAAGGCACCATATAACTCCTAACTGTAGATGAAGGAGGCTGTTCTTTCCTCTCCCTGCCTTCAGCCTGGTCTCTGTTGAAGCACCTGACTCCCACCAGCATAATGTACTTTGTGGTTATTACTGGGGGGGGAGCACTAAGTCTACAAAGAATGTGAATGATTTTTAAGCCAAATCAAGCCTTCATAAAACAGAGGGATTTTTTTTTCTCCCTCTCGTGACTCCGCGGAAGTATGCATGAGTTTACGAGGTAGAGGAGTGGATGTGGAAGACTTACAGGAGGTTACTACAACTAAAGACACTATGAGTCTAACAGACCCCCCCAACATAACATCACCTTCTTCCCAGCACGTGAGGGAGGCGCCGGCCCTCACGATCCCCGAAAACAGCTGACAAAAACATGTCACAGAGGTAATTACTGGAGATTTCTTTAATCCCTTCAGGGTGACAGTGTTGACCACCATCAAGGTAAAGCTCCAGCACCGTCCTCCTGCAGCCTTTGTGACGTATATTAAAGGAGATTCTTAAAGAAATCAAAGAGTGATTCAGATTTAATTCCGGCTAAAGTACCCGCCTGATGAAAAGATGGATGAAATCCAAATGACCTAGTTTGGAGAAATAAAAATCTGCACAGTGGTTCCATGAGAAGAGCAGCCTTTAAACTCTTTGCAAACACATTAAACAACAACCTTAATCCAGGCTACGATGTCTGATAAAGATTTATGTAGCCAGAGAAAGAAATCCAGGAAATGACATGTCATTTTGATGTCTGCTTGTATTACTTTGTATTGCATTTGTTTTTTCTTTTTAAAGCTTTATGTTGGGGCTTTTTTTTGCCTGCATTTGACAGGAGCAGTGAAGAGAGACCGGAAACTGGGGGTCAGAGTGGAGGATGACATGCAGCACATGATCTGACGGGTCAGGATTTAAACTGGAGATCTGCAGTTAAACCCAAAACACCAAAAGGTCCATTTTTAATTAACAGTAAATCTGTCTGTGATGTAATTGAACTTTAACTGTGTGTTCGCTAAAAACATTGTCAATAAAAATGCAATGTTCAGAGGTATTCATACCCTTTAAAATGGCCACATACATGAGGAAATGCAGCTTCTATATCATTACAAACGATTCTGGTCATTTCTATAATGTTCTGCAGCATTCTCATATACTACGTACTGAGAACAGATGATGCAGTAGGTCTCCAAGCAGGCTTGTGAGGCTGCTACTTGCTAGTCCATCGTTGTGAGAGAGCTGTTGTTGCTGCTCACACGGCAAGAAAGGCTATACAGCCTTATCCAAGATGGATCCGAGTGTCAGTAGCTACAGTGACCCTGTGCTGGCAAGACTGGTAGAGGCCATGAAGAACCCAAGGACCAACACAAAGAGCATCCTGATGAATCTGAGCATCTCAAAACAGACACTCCAGCAGACACTGAACAAGGCTGGCAGACCAAGGATACTCTAATTCTCAAACGGAGGTGCACAAAAAGCTCATCTAACCTTTGCAAAAGCTCACCTGGACAAAGAAAGAAGCTGTTGGTCATCAGTTCTGTCGTCAGATGAGATGGAAATGGAGGTTTTGTCACAGAAATGTGGCTTCTGTTTGGTGAATGAAAGGTAAAACATTGAACTCAGGACTACTCTCCTTATCGTCAAGCATTTGAGTGAAATACTTCTGAGGGTCTTTTTCAGACGATAATCCTGTCAAAGTAAACAGCATCATAGGGAAAAGATTAGTAAAATTCTGGAGGAAAACATCAGGCAGTCTGCAGAAAAACAAGACAGTGATCTGAAACATTCAACCAAAGTGGTTGAGAAACAGTTAACAGGAAACAATATGAATGTTTGGGAGCAGTCCAACCAGTCCAGACCCGAATCCATCAAAAATCTGTGGACAGAACTTTAGACCAGAGTGATGGCAATGAAGTCTTCCAACCTCAAAGACCTGCAGATCAACACAAAAGACAACTGGAACAAACTCCAAGTAAGGACATGCAAGAAGCTTGTTAGTAATTATAAGAACTGTTAGAGCAACGTAGTGGCAACGTGGTCAGCTTTACTATTGATTACTGAGATGAATCATTTTTGACATGCAATTTTTAGTCAGCTAGGATGGATCCAGCCCCCCACGACCCTACAGAGGATAAAACGGTGTATAGAAAATGGATGGATGGATTTTAAGTAAAAATGTGAAGAAAAACATCTAGAGTTCATCATGAACATATCTAATAGAATGTCCTCCTGTAGTTTGTCACTTGTCTGTGATTTCCATTCAGGAAAAACATATTGATCAAATAAAATTCACTATAAATCTAAATTTGCCATGGACCAGAATAAGTTTGTGCATCACTGGATGCACTAACTCCTGCACAGGTGGTGACGTATTTGTTTTTTTCTAAAAGCCTTTCTCATAAGACAAAATTAGAAAAATAACAAAAATCATCGCAGAACACGTCAGTCCAGCATCAAATGTTGCAGCCTTAAAAAACAAACAAAAAAAACAACCAAACATTAGACTGTGCTTTTCATTTTTCATTGTATTTATTAACAGAAATGTATTAACATTTAATATGCAGGAATGAGACCTTCTGTGAATACATGGCACAATCATATTATATACATTCTTTAAGGAGACAGTGAACAAACATGGTGGGGGGTTGGGGGTAAATACAGGAATCTTAAAATGACCCTTCAGTGGGCTCTGACTGATGTGAGCCGGGTGAGAAACACTGACTTTTCTTTTTAAGTTAAAAATGTTTGTTTTATTTATTTTTTATAAAGAAACATGGCTATTACCAAGAAACAAAAGTAATACTACTGTTTTGTCGCACATCAATTTTTCTATATACAATCTAAGGACAGGTAATTCACACAAACCAGAGGGAGAAATCTACCACAGTGCTAGGCTGAAGCCTTTTTTTTTTCTTCTTTTTTTAATTCTGTAACTGTAATAATATACATAAATCTCATGTAACACAACAATCACATGTGCAGCTGATCACCCCACTTTATTTTAAAGAAACTACATCAGAACAAACCTGTGTTTGTTCCTCTCTTTAGCTTATAATGCTTTTAAAGCTCATTGCACATTTCACCCGCCACAGACGTTTGGGTCTTCGCTGAACGCTGTTTGAACGTTTGCATTACCAGGTGAGATTAACGCAGTCTCTCTGTGGCAGCTCTGCTTTGACAAAAGGCTCAGTGTCCTGTTAGGTAGTCCTGGGTGGAGTCTGAAGCGAAGGAGTCGGCGTCCTCATTGTCGGAGTCCTCACTGCTGTCATCGGCCGCTGGCTCCCCGGACAGGGCAATGCGGGCGTAGTCGTCGGTGTCGATGGACTTGCAGAAGTGAATAGCGTATTTCAGTTTCTCTTCCAGCACCTGTTTACAGGAGTACCTGGGCAGCTTGAGCAGGAAGAAACATGTGTAGGACTCTGGCAGGAAGTGGTCAGGGGGGTTGTACTTATCCAGCACCTGGAGACAAACAAGATCAGGACCATATTAAAGCACTGAGAGTCTACAAAACAAATAACTCTGAATTTAAAAGCACCTTGCGGAGCATTCACCGTTTCTCATTAAAACACATCTTAAGGCCTGATGATCACGTTTCACAAAGCTAATATTTGGAAGAACAATGGGATTCTTTATTTGATGTTTGCAAGTCCTCTGGTTCACCATCATGAAGGGTGTTTCAGTGTTCAGATTCCTGCTCAGAGGAGCGAGGCTGGATTACCGAAGATGCATGAGACCAACCTTAGCGTAGGTCTATTATTAGGCAGACAGGCTGCTTTATTTAGACTTCCTCAGTGCTGCTTTAACACCATATCATTATGGAGAGAAAAATATAACCCAGGTGTGCTACAGGAATGACTCACATTTGGCTTTTAATTAATGTCTAGACTAAGATCTTGAAAAATGATTCTTTTGTAAAAATTGCCAAAATAATACAACTTACTGGAGCCAAAAACCAAACAAAACAGTAAGAATTGTTGTTGGATTTTCCCCTTTCTAAAGGTCCTTAAACTACTCATCTGAGGTGCAGTTTCCATTTGGGAAAATGAACCAAATCTAAACTTAAAAATGTGATATTTCATGAAAATCTGTTTGTTTTATGTCCCATTTAAAAACACCCAAAATAAAACATTTGCACTAAAAAAAAAAATAAATAAAAAAAAAAAGAGTCATAAACTAAAACTTGTACACTCCTCAACACAATCGTAGAGCCTCTGATGTCTCAGCTATGACCAACAGTCACTTAACAAAACTTATAAACATAGAAACAAAAACATAGCGAAAGAAGCAATAGTGTGACTTCAATATAATTAGAATTTTTTTTTTTATATATCTGTGCACATGCACCAATATTTGCTGCTGACCGAACTATGCTGCAGCAAGAGAAACTCATTTAGCCTCAGGTTAGACCCTAAAACAAAGAAAGTCTCCTTTTACCAAAAATAGATTTCCTCGATTATTTTCACTTTGCTTCCTTGAATCTCTCGCAAGTGCAGAGAAGATGAGACAAATGAGATGTACCTGTTGCTTACATGTATGTTTGCAGTCTCCTGTTTCCCTTTGTTGACACACTGCCATATTTCTTTCAAAATATGTCAAAACTGTTAATGCCTACTGGCCGGAGCTAGCAGAATGCACTACGCCAGGGGTGTCCAATCCTGGTCCTCGAGAGCCCCTATCCTGCAAGTTTCAGATGTTTCCCTCTTCCAACACACCTGATTCAAATGATCAGCTCATCATCAAGCTCTGCAGAAGCCTGATAACGATCCTGATCATGTGACTCAGGTGTGTTGGAAGAAGGAACCACCTAAAACATGCTGGATTGGGCACCCCTGCACTACACCATCAATACAGTGGTCCAGATTCTCATTGCCATTAGAGCAGTTCATTTCATGTAACAAAAAAAGTTGCATCAGGACATGGAATGATACCCACTGAGTTCATTTCATCTTATTGATTGATCGACTATTGATTGGAAAGCTGCCAAGAAAATTATTCAAAATATGCATCCGTACACAGAACACTAGTGTGAGTGTGCACCATTCAAACACATGAGGACCCACTCCTTAAAAAAAAAAATCCGGACAAGAGCTCAAAACGTCCACAGGTCATCTATACTCTGACAGATTTCCACTTCTCACCTGCACAACAAAATCCCGTCCCCTGAAGTCAGCGATGGTTCGTGGCAGACGTGTGCGACCCCAGACGAACCTCAGGAAGAGAGACCTCTCTGTGTTGGAGAAGGACTCCATCACTTCCCAGAACCACTGGATGAGCGGTGCCGTCGGCTCCACTCCCTTATAGGTGGCCACCGACTTCAGAAGGTGGAGCGGGATGTCTGGGCTTCCACACACCTGAAGAGAGGAAAACATCTGCTGTAAAACCTGCACACAGCTGGAGGACAGAGGTAATTTTTTAACCTGAAACTGCTCTTGCTCACCATCGTTTCCAGCTCGTAACCGGTGAAAAGTGACAGCAGAGGAACAGGAACCACTCGAGCCATTCCCTCGCGGACTGCAGATACCTGCTCGTCAAACTCGTGGAGTCTGGAGGTTGAGAAAAGAGAGGTGTAAGCACAGACGCAACTGCAAATGTATTTGTGTTCACTTGGCACGCTTTTTCACCTGTAGTTAATGGCCAGGCGGACGTATTCTGCTCGGTTCTCCAGGGTGATGTGGGAATACTTAGAGCTGAGCTGGATGTCCTGACCGCTGGCGTTGGGCACTGTGAAGGGAAGCGTCATGGCCTCAAACTCCTCAGCAGTCGCCTCGTTGTCGCGGATGTACATCAAGCCGGGAATAAAATCCTTATCAACCTGAGAAGAACACAGCAAATTCATTGGTGGATATCGAAACAAAAGTACTGCATTGATTTCTCTCTTAATGAACTATAGTTTATTATTATTTGTGTGTATAAAAGCATCTGTTTGAGCGCACTCATGCCCACAACACAGTTCCCGTGCGCTTCCCAGCAATCCACTCTTTCCAGTCTTGTGCTGAATTCATCAACAATCTAACCTTTTTAATATCTCAGGGGCAAAACCACACAACAAGAGCAGCTTTGTGAGTCAAAAGGCCCTTTTTTTGCATTCCACTAGTCTTCCAAAGAAGGTTCAGGAGCTCATGATCAGAGCGTGAGGGCAGGAGTGGACTCACACTATCTCTTTGGCAAAAGTCAAGGTTGCGGCTCTTTCACTGAAATTAATATAGATTTCCAAGGGGAAGGTACATTGTGACTTTCCAGAAATGTCTCGAGAGCTTGGTACCATTAGAGAGCAGTGAGCTGATGTGCTTACATTTTAATCTGAGGAGGAATGTATAGGAATGTGTTCTTTTAGCAGGTTATAATCCACACCGTGAGGGTTGAGAAAGTTATGCAATATCTGACAAAGAGAGACGTTCCTTTTTCTAGCTGGAGGGCAGAGATGTTAGAGACAAGTATAGGTCCTGTAAAGTTACATGTATGACAGAAGGTTAAAAACACTGCTTTAAAAAGTTCATCATTAGAGGAAGGGCTTCACATGTGAACATTTTCATATTCCGAAACCCTTCTTACTCATTTCTCTGAGGTTTGTTTTTACGAGTGTTCCTCATCAGATTCTCCAAACTCTCTTAGCTGCACAAACTGTCATAAACTTTAAATTTGAGAATACCATCTGTCCATGAGAAGATCTGACTGTTAGGCCCCTAAAATCTTGCAAATAGCCCCACTGCTACCACCCCTTCTTTGAAGGGTCAAAAAAAGACAGTTTTTAGTAACTGGATTAACTACAGACAGGTGACAAATTAAAGGAAAAACCAACGCAAGTCATCTTAATGAGTTGCTGGGCCCCTGTGTGCCACCAGAACAGCTTAAGTGCACCTTAGCACTGATTCTTGGAGTCTCTAGGACTCTACTGGAGGGATCAACACAATTCTTCCAAAAGATATTCCCTCATTCCCTCAAGGGACACCCTACAGCGTAACATAGCCACCAGAATCCTGCACTGATGTACATGAAGAGGCTGTATTATGACAGGGTTCATCTATTTGACTTTCTGTAGTAACGCTTTAATGCTGATTATCTATGAGATTGTGATTTTCTAGAGTCATGGAGCTGCAATTTATGCTTTTACCAGCTCATGCTCATTCCACTGTCAGGGAATGGGCCACTTTGGTCATGTGATTAAGTCAGGAAACGGTAATTTCGTGCTTCTCTGCGGTCGTATTTACCATCTCATAATATAATACAAACAAGTGTTTCTCATTAATGCTGCAGAATGTCTGCTATTGACTGATTTAATGGGTCTGGACCACTAATAAATTCTGTTCGCTCTCGAGAAACTTCCAGAAAAAAAGATCTCTTTCATCACTCCGAAATGACACTTCAGAACAAATGCACTCATACAAAGAGCTCTGGCATGAGGCCCAGTGTTTAAAATGCTATATTTTCACACTTAGTCAATCCTCATCAGTACATACAGAGAGCCCTTTTGGGCGCTGAGGTGCAGGACTGTGTACGTACCTCACTGAGGTCAGCGATGGTCAGGTTCATGCCTGCCAGCTGTTTCCATACAGGCTCTGCCAGATTCAGGCTCAGAGGGCTTCCAGTCCGGATTGCAATACCTAGGAGCACTCCTGCAGACGCAGCAAGGCAGAGCGCATTACTCACAGATCAGACATGAGCAATCATCTGTCACCATGTGGTGGAAAGTGCATTCAACAAACAAAAAGACAAATCTGCATGAAAAGGAAGCATGCTTAACAGTGCAGGTCAGGTGTTTTATCAGCAAAAAAAATGCACATGAACTATTTGTACTTTTTAAATTAAAAACTAATTTTCAGTTTTTGTTTATCTAGGATTAACACCCCAGACCTGACTGGGAGATTAACTGGATTATACCTAGGAAGCGGAACATGCTCATGTGAAGAGGGGACTTGGCTGCGGGGTTGAGCAGGAAACAGTCCCTGTTGGCGCCCGACTCGTCGCGACCGTTGGGGGTGACGATGAGCAGGGGAGTCAAAGCGTTCTGCAGCTCCTCACACATTTCAGCAATAGACTCACTGTAGCCTCCGCCGCAGTCGTCTACGGACTCCCCTTGAGGAAAAAAGCATGTGTAATTAAAACATATGAGGGGGGGAAGCAGGGAAGAGATTCGTGAGGATGGGGTGGACACCTACCTACAAATTTAACCTTCCACACTCGGTGAGGAAGCAGCAGGCTGTCCGGGCTGAACGAACTCATTTTGGCACACATCTGACCAAATACGGACTTGGTTCCGTCGGGACCTGCCAAGCCCCCTTTGCTGCGGGAACGCTTCACCTGCAGGGTGAAGAAAAAACAAGGGTGGGGGGGAAGAGATTATGGTTTGATTTGTCTCCGTCTGTGCTTAATTACTTCCTCCTAGATGGAGAAGAAGGGCTGATGTGCATGAACGGCTGGATATGACAGCTCTGCCCTCCACAGATACAGTTACAAGGTGGGGGGAGGGCAGGTGACGGGGCGAGGCAGCGGGCTAAGTCAAGACTCTATGTTGAGGAAAGTGTAAAACTGAGAGCAGGACTCCCATCAGACAGGAAGGAGTGCAGATCACACACCACGAAAAAATCCCCTTATGAAAGACATCACATGTAATGCTCAGGAGTCAGTCTGGAACGTAGCCTCACAGCGAAAGGGGGAGGGGAGGGAAGTAGAGTGAGAGGGAGGGCAGGAGACTTGAAAGGAAATAAAACTGATTGAGACGCTGATAATGAGTAGGACTGGATAATATTTATACTTTCATGGTTCTGCTTATCGATTCTGGATCTTGATGAGTCTTGACTCAGATATTTTGAGGGGAGGGGGTTAGAGGTAGTACAAGACTAAAATCCTGCTTTTACATCTAATGACATAATATACTGTGTTATAGTATAACTGTCCCAGTAATTTTTCTTTGAATACCCTAGAATATTTTCCTGATTACACTGATACACATGTACTTTAAGTAACATTTCACTGCAGGACTTTCAAAGTATAGGATAAGTACTTTTGTTCAATACCGATACACTGTTCACACAGTTCAAAACATTTATATTGTTGGTACAGTGTATTATATGCTGCATAAATCTCATACTGTTCATGCTCTTATACTGCAATTTATCCAGACCTGTACATGTACATTTATCTATCTTTATATTGTATCCACAGCTATTATATTTATATACTTGGTGTGTTCATACCTCTCTGTCCATAGTGTGCATACTGTTTATACTTTGGCATAATGTTCTTTACCGCTCCTTTGCCCTTCTGGTAAGATGCTGAACTGCATTTTATTGTCTTAGTGCAAAAATTGAATCTAATCTAATAAAAGACACAAGTACTTCTTCCACAACTTCTCATCTCTGCAAACACTTACTGATTATATGACTTAATATTCTTACTGTCACACTTACGGTTTGACTGCAGATCCTCTTTAATGAAGGAGGTGACACTGACTAACAGGTTTGTTGTGTGAAGTGAGTCTCTGCCAGTCAGTGGGTGACAGAAGCATCAGCAAGTTGCTGGTTCTAAGTCGGAACTGATTCTCTTACTATGAGTGAACAGAGGCTTAACTTGTGTTGTTTGCAGTTGTACCTGTATCCTGTTCAGCTCCACCACCGGTCCGTGCTGTCTGTCTCTCACCATTGTGGCTTGAACCACCTTCCGAAAAGCTGCTTCCTGTTCACAGATCAAAAAAGATAATCTTTTAGAACCAGTCAAACAAATACCAATTAATTTCTTGAGGCTACATATTCTGTTGTTTTATATGCATGTTTGTGTTTTTGAGTGCCACTGTGTCCCACCTTGCCCTGGGAGATGAGGATCCCTCTGAGTGTGTCAAAGCCCACCGAGGGGCCGTGGCCCGTCTGACCCAGTCGACCCTCCAGGTCAAACATGGGTATGCACGGGCAGAAGAGCTCGGAGATGTGATGCAGCAGCAGCAGCCTGTTCCTCAGGGCCATGATGGGGATCTCCTGCAGGTGGTTGTACTCCATGGGAACCTTAAACACACCATACAGACATTTAAAGATCAACAGCTTGCAGGGATGGACATTTGATGTTCAGAAAGTGGCTTTGATTTAATGATGCTTGTGTCTGCAAAACATTACTGCCACCTATTGGAAGCTGTGGCCAGAGAAGTTGCTTTCATAGCAAGTACAGTACCTGTGCAGGCAATTTTCCAGCATTAGTGGGCTTGCTGGTGGACCAGGCAAGAGTGTGAGCAGAACCACAGGCTACCCTGTTGATTTTCTTGCCCTGCAGCGCAGCGACTAACCGAGGCCTCTGGATGGCATTAGTGGTACCATCTCCAAGTTGGCCCTCATCGTTGTCGCCCCATGTGTATACTTCTCCTGAGCCAAACACAACAACAAAGCCTTTTGTGAAGCTGCAATCCAGCCTAACTAAGCTGCACTGTTGGGACTCAATGATAACAAATGGCAAAAAGAAAGTGTATCTGCAATAAGCAGAACAATACACCTGTGTGGATCAAGCACAAAAAGCAGGATGATGCATTAAAAAGTTCTTCTTACCATCCTCTGTGCAGCACACACAGTGCAGTGACCCCGTGGCGATGGCGATGACTTTTTTCCCTTGTAGCCCCTGCACCTGTCTGGGTCGTCGAACATGGTCATCTGAGCCGTGGCCCAGTCGATGGTAGTCGCCCTTCCCCCTTCAAGGCACACAGCACACACACAGTGAGCCCACTCATCACTAACACACACACAAACATGTCAGATCTTCTCTGTACATACCATGTGTACACTGCTCCAGACTTAGTAAGAGCTACTGAAAACTGAGAGCCACACTCCACTTTGACCACTCCGAGGCCGGTGAGGGAGTCAATCTAAAGATAGAAAACAATATTTTTTTTGAATCATGTGGATAAGAAAACCTTGAAATCGCTCAGCTATTATTCGTTTCCCCACAATGCAGATACAGCACATTATGCCTCAAGGACATTGGTCTTATTGAGTCGTGTTACATTTTTGAAAGCAGCATCTATTTAAAGGTGCAATAAGCAAGATTTTGAACACAAACATCCCATTAGTACAGCTGGTGCTCTAGTGAGATCGTGTTGTTCTGATTGTTGCACAGAGAACAGCTTAAAGGAAAGTCCACTGTTCTGCTGAAACAAATTGAGATAAACTTGAACGACTGACGTGTTGACACTGATTTGTAACTTTGTAGCTGCCATTTATGTATTCAATATATTTTGTTTATGTTTATTTGTACCGAAAGCTGGGTAGGCATTCCAATAAAAACCTGGCATTCATGTTAAAAAAAAAAATCAGATTTATCGTTAGGGCCTGCAATGAGTATCAACCTGTATCAGCGTAACATCATAGGACCCTACAACAGACGTAACACCAATCTTTTGTTCTGACCTACTTTCCCCAACAGATACTTCGAGGCATGACTTGGCCTTATATCTGTGTTGTATCTAGTTAGGCTAAGCTATGTTTACTGGTCCACACGATAGGCACGATTGGCATCGGGAAGAACAGACGACATGTCAACACCCGTGTATTTTCGCAACTTTGAACTTAGCCACCCTAATGGGCTACGCTAGGTCCGTGCTGGAATCACTAGTTGGAGTAGTTCTATTTTCAGAAATCATAAATATAGGCAGGTGCATGCTAAGTCTGTTGCCTTGTTTAAGTATAAACTAATCAGTTTAAAAAGATTGAATACTCTGCAAAAGCAAGCTTTTGATGCAGATTTATAGAGCAATTTGGCTAATTAGGTTGGCAAGTAAAAACGCTTGAAGTGTCCCCAAAAAGCTTATTAGGCTCATTTCCACTGACTGCTTTGGAGTGAAAAAAAAAAACGAGGCTGTGCAGTATCACCAGAAGGTGGCGATATAAATTATGTTACACATGGCTGTAATGAATGAGTAAAAAACCTTGTATATAGAGGAAGGTCTTCAGAAACAGTTTTAGATCAAATTAGAATTATTCTTAGGAAAGTTTCATGCTGTCTGGAGGTGGAACCAGCTGATCAATCATATGACTCAAATGCTCGGTGCGTCAGAACTCATTCAAAAAAAGGTGTTGTGATGTCTCATGAAGCACATTCAGGCTTTTGAAAAAGTCAAAAACCTCAAGAGAGTGTAAAAGGAACTTTTTTTTCTCCGTATGTTGCCATTTTCTAGTCAGGGCACCTACACATATGTTACGGAAACAAGGCTAATATATCTGCTTAGCTACATTCCAAACAATCCTACGTAGCAAAACCAACACTGTGAGCACCACTCTTACTACAGGTATCATGCGTGTCAGAGATTCTAGCTGAGTTTGACAGTGTTCCCAAAAAAGTCATTTTGTTACTTAAACCCCAACTCCACCTCTCTGTCTACATTTTTGAGCCAACAGTCCCTAAATGTGTAACTAATAGTTGAGCTTATTCATCTTAAAGGAAAGAGAAAACCCATTTAAAGATTGATAGTCTTTGCTAAACTCGATACTTTAGTTTCAGAGAAAAAACAACAACTCACAAATATAAAGTGATGCCTTTGCTGACCTCAAGTACACACTGCTGTATAATCTGTCTTACCTTCATGGGGATTTTGCAGCCGTCACTGCCTCCGCGGCCCAATTTGCCATAGTCCCCATCTCCCCAGGACCAGACCATGTCATCATCAGTTAGACACAGCGTCTGGGCATCCCCGCTGCCGCAGGCCACATCAATGACCCTGTGACCCTGCAGTGCATCCACCTAGATAAAACCACACGGACAGTTACTCGTTTCATGTTGAGTGCACAAAGTTTGGAGTCTTGTGAGAAACTGAGCCAAGTGATCACACACCAGCTTGGGTTTGAGCTGGTCCTCGCTGTCCCCGTGGCCCAGTCTTCCGTAGCGACCCTTGCCCCAGGTAAAGAGCTCTCCGCTGGCCGTAATGCAGGCGCTGTGTGCTCCTCCAGCTGCAATATCAACCACTTCCACTCCCCTCAGGGACTCAATTACACGAGGACGGTCACAGGGGCTGAAGTCAAAAAGGAGGCCTGGTTATTACAAAAAACTTTTCACACTGTCTTAATCCTTAATTCTTATAGTGACATGGGCTTGTATTGACATTGTGTGTGTTATGAGCTGCAAACTGAAGGTGAAAGTGTTATTTAGTTGATGTAACCTTCTGTTCCCGTGGCCAAGTTTTCCATCCTCAGCCTCTCCCCAGGAGTACACCTCTCCCTCAGAGGACAGGGCAAGGCAGTGCTTCCCTCCAGAGTTCACAGCCACCTTCCTGATGAAGACGTGCTGGATGGACTCCAGTAAAGTCGGGGTGGACACGGACTCAGTGCCGCCAATACCCAGTCTGCCCCCTGCTCCGTATCCCGTTGCATACAGCTGAGGATCAAGATAAAATAGGTTATTTTACAATTTCCTGGAAACTGTGCAGCATGAAGTTCACACAGATTATCTTCTGTTTGATAAAAGCAAAGGGAGTTGAGACCTTTCCATCAGCAGTGACAGCAAACAGAGTCTGCTCCCCTCCAATAAGCTGGACAGGCCGCAGTGTGGCGAGGGCTTCAGTGGGTGTGGGTACTTTGACCTTTGCCCCCTCAATGCCCCCCAGTTGCCCTCGGTGGTTGTGGCCCCAGCCATAGATGGTACCGCTGCCCCCGGCAGAGAGCGTCCAGTCGTCTGGGCGCCGGTTCATCCACTGTACGAGCTGCTCGTCGTGCTCACGCTTGAACAAGTCGTGGCTCTCGTGAAGTCCATTCATGCTCTCGTGATCTGCCATGAGCTCTCGAATCTTCTTTGTAACCTTCAAAGGGATAAAGCAACAAAGGAAAATGGATTAGGAACATGGTTAGGTCAAAGAGTGATGAAGAAAAGTGAAGGCTGAAACGAACAGCACCGCCTGGCACACTCACCTCATCCAGGAAGGGCCTCGGTAGAGAGGTCCTCTTGTCCAGAGCTACGGCCACTCGGGAGGCGGTGCAGTAGCGGCGGAACCAGGCCCACTTATGGGTCTCAGCACAGCAGGGTAAAGTGTCAAGCTCGAGGTCACAGGCAAGAGCTACCAAAACCTGGACAGAATGTTACAATTAGCCTTTGAGAAAACTAGATACAAAACCTATCAACCCCTGGAGCCATAGAGGAGGCAAAGAAACAACTGAGTACCTTGAAAAATGGACTGTGAAGCAGCTGCTTCCCTCCCCTGACGATGGGGTCTTCATACTCATACTGCCTCTGGAGAGCCTCTGGAAGCCCTTTTACAAGAGCAGCCAGTGCACTGCCTGTGAAGCTCTGAAAGAAAATAGATTATCAGTTACTTCATTGTTAAAAATATAGGTCTCATTTTTTTAAATAATGGCTTTGCTCTCAACCAAGTATTTCTGTTTTTATTCATTTTTGTCATTACTATGCCCTGTTCCGACTGCACAACATGAATAACGTTATGTCTCTCATTATGTTTCAAACACTCAAAATTGTTTATACTGAAGACATCATAAGAAAGGCACTTTGACATAGTCACTGTTTGTGGAAAAACAGATCAAGAAAGATCAGGAACAAACACACGTCAAATAAACAGTCAAAAATCATGTCAACTCCTGAAAATAGAAAATAATGAACAGAAAAACAACTGAAGTCAGCAAAAGCAATGCAACTGATCAGTGCCTAAGTGCTCTACAATCAAATATTAACACAACAAATTCAAGTTCTGTTGCATGTTACTTAATCATCTGAATATATTTGTTTGTACGGTACACGGTGAATGATCAGATCAGTGGACAACACTTCTGAACTTAAATGAACATTTGTCATTTTATTAAAACAATTATTGTCTTTGTTTGCTTCAGTAGATCTGCACTCTGTCAGCAGTGCATTTATTTTACATTTTAATAATGAAAAAAAAAAAACAAACAAATGTCCACAGGTAACCAGAAAACTAAACTTTACCAAGAAAACTCCTACTAGTGGAAGGTTTTGTGTCACTTGTAAATGTGCTGTCCTGCTGGTGATCTTAGCTCATCCAGTAACACTACGTCTCTGTATAGCGGCTAATGTCAAATTGTTATACTTTGCTGTGAAAAGTTCCATAAATTTGGACATACGTATACCTAACATGCTCTCTCAGATCAACAGATGTGTCAGCAGACATTTTGTGTTGATTGTCTCACGAAGCTGGTATCGAAAAGGCATTTAATCAGTATAATTAATCGGCCAGCTGATAAGTTGATCCATTACTTTACCAGAAATTATATTAAGACCAAAAATTCCCATGTTTGAAATATGCTCAACATTAATAAGCGTAACCAAACAGTGCAATTGTAACAGCTATGTTGCAAGCTGCATTATATTATTGCAGGAACTGTCATACATATTGTACACAATTATATAACTTACCATGATATATACACAAAAATTATTTTACTCAAAGTACTTGGCAAGTACTTTTTATACTAAGTATCGTACTGTACTCACCATAGAGCGAGCCTCGCCTTCGCTGTCCCCCAGTAGTCTGTTAATGTTGATGGACTGACCGTACTCTGTGGTCAGAAGCTTTCGTAGCCTCTGCAGAGCCCACATCCTGTGTCCAGCAGCTATATGCAACAAAATAAAATTCAACATCAATATTTCATTGAGAAATATAGACCTTTTATTTAAATAATAATTTCATTCCTAGCGGGGAAAAGGTTAGTAAATTTCATCTTTATTTGGACTTTGTTAATGCCTAATCATGGTGAACCAGAAAAATACTGTACCTAGTGCACTAAGCTGGGCACAAGCAGCGAGGGAAGCAGCGAGACGTGGAACGATGCTCCTGTTGGAAGCAAAGTTAAGCCTGAAGTCCAAGAGACACGTGACCAAGTCCATTGAGGGGCAGGACAAGATACAGCGGTCAGACAGCAAGTCTTTGGGACCTGAAGAAATACACGAAAAATGGTCAGTGTCATAAACATATGATTACAATCAACTCCCTCCTGACAAATTGCATGTATTAAAGTGGACAAAGAGAAATGTATCAACACAGTAAAAAACCCAACTAGTGTCAGAAAATTGCGGTATGTTTTCAACACAACTCACCAGCTGCAGGCATGATGGGATACACAGTGAAGCGCCAGCCCCAACCGTTAACCGAACCGTCACTGGTAAACTTCCACTTGAGTTCATCTCCTGGGATCCTTAACTCACTGGACCAGTCAGACCACTCTCGGCCTGAAATGCACAGCATCATTAATTTTTCAGTCCCTTGGCATCACTTGTAATTTATGATGTTTTTCTAAAAGTCTTGCTCTCGTCACCTGATCGGACAGACACGATCCTGTTGGCTCCATCCATGATGGTTAGCGGGTCATGACGTCTCTCGGTTGAACACTGTCGGTCAAACTCTATCCTCAGACCCTCGGCACCTACAGAACAAAGTAAGTTGTTGTCCACATCCAAGACATCTGTTATACCGAGCTCCTGTATGATCCAAAAAATGATCTTGCTCTTTAAAGTGCCCAAATTTCTAGCTGATTCATTTATTTTCTTACCTGGGATCTTTACAGTGCCGCTCGTAGACGTGTCGTCTGTGTATGGATGGCTGCTCTCTACAACAACTGGCTGGGAGGACAGACGACCGCTCTGCGAGTCCGTCGCCACATCCTCCAATTCAGTGACACACAATTCCAGCAACATGTCCGCAACCTGCAGAAGACAGTGAATGTTAACAGCTGACTTCATACAATACAAATTGCAGGGTTCCACACACACACACACACACACACCTGTCTATTAAAGAATACAGCACACATTACCTGTGGATAAGCTGTGCCCATGCCAGACAGCACGGCAGACAGCACCTCCTTGCCTTTCTCCCCAGAGCGACACGACACTGCCAGCTTGAGCAGGTCCACCATGACTCTCGTATCGTCAGGCACCAGCAGACTCGTGAACTCGTCCAGGTACTGAGGCTCTGGACCAACCACTTTACTCTGGCTCTCAGAGTCCTGGGCGGAAAAAAAAAGAAAAGGCAGAGTAAGATACATTCAGCTGAGGTTAGCGCACACTCTGCCTGTCATTAGACAAACTAACCTCTTTAGTCTTCGTCATGGTCTCAGCTATGATGCTGGCTGCTCCGGGGTCATCGGTGACAGGGATGAAAGGACGTGAGGAGGCTCCGCAGGCGGAGGGAGTGACAGCTGATGATGGAGTGATGGCGTCTTCTGACGAGGGAACCTGATCACACAGACACACAATAAACACAATCACCAAATTATTCATTAACAAACTAACAGACTGCAGCGAACTTTGCTTATTTCACTCATGACGTATATTATATCTTATAAAAAACACAAAATGTACACGTTAACAAGGTAAAAAAAACGTTATTTTCATTGGAGCAGCTCTTTAAATAAAGATTAAGTTTGTTGAGCGGAACTGCAAAGAGACACACTTTGGTTTCATTTCTATAACTGCTGAGCAAGTGTTTGATTAAGCCTGAAACTGCACCTACTGCTACCACCAGTGACTGCTGTGTAACCTAACACCCAAAATGGACAAAGTTGTTGCTTAAACTTAGTAAAAGTTGTAATTATGATCAAAGACCTATGAGATCTGCTGGTGCCTCCAAAAATGGACCCAAATGTAGTTTGCTGATGGTTGCATCTGCACACCTGGTCATCATGGATAAAAATGCACACTGTGTGGATACCGCTTTGCAGTAAATCAGCAAAAAATACAGATGAGGCAGCAGTTTAATGACGAAAAACTAGCATCAGAACACTTTCACTGCCATTAATAAATTAAGTTTTTAGGGATAAGAGTGAATGTTGTTTGTCTAATGGTAAATCTAGAAGGAGTGTATATTGTGTTTCTGACCTCCCCCTTCTTGTCTTGCCAGGGATTAGGGCTGACCCGCTCTTCAGCTTCAGGCGGGATGGGAGGACCTTCTTCATCACTCACGCTGGAGGAGGATGAGGAGTCTGACGGGGGAACAGGTGAACTGGAAGGACACTCTGCTGGCAGAATCATGCTGGCTGGCATCAGAGCACCGACCACAGCGTCCCTGGAGGAATACAAAATGCATTCTGTCAACAGTAACACCGACGAGTGACAATAACCAGTGTCAGTCAGCAGATAAAACATTTAGAGGTCATCTATCTCATGTTTAGAACTCCAGCATCAGCAGAATATGACCTGGTGCTAAACAAATGCAGGTCTCAACTGGTTTCACACATGAAATCCCACTAAATTGTAGAGCTACTTATCCTGTACTCTGAATGACCCACACTCGAAGGAACTGCACTTTTGCCCTGTGAGTCTCTTGTGTCATGACAATGGGATATTTCCAGCCGTGAACACAGCATACCTTGCATACATGATTTGGAGGGCTGACAGCACGTGAGACAGAGCCTGCTGTTTGGCCAGGTTGCCATCCAGACTGAGGAGAATCTTGGCCAGCGAGGGTCGATTAGGCTTCACGCTGCTCTGCCCACTCATCTTGTTGCTTGCCGCTGATGAGTCACTGTCGGATTGGACACCTGCCGTGTACAACATCGAAACAATGAGGCGCCCTGTCAGTGATGTCAAGCAACGTAAAACAACTCCAGCTTCCAGTTCCAGGAGTGAAATAATTCTTTGCAACGGCCAGTCAGAGATAAAGATTTACTCTACATCTGCCACAGATATTAAAAGCTGTTCTCTTCAGTAGTAGCTGACATAAAATTAACATCACTTAAAAACCTGCTGTGAAATACTACAAAAATGTGACCATGCTTTTTGCACCACTGACACAGAATGTTGATACTGATGAAGGTATGAAATGTTAAACTCTAATGAAAGACTAAATCAAATCCATTCAAAATTAGACAGGTTGCTAATGCTCGTGGTATTCATCATAACCAAAGATTTTGTAAAATCATCATTAAGCATGTCCCACAAGGCATTTTTAATGTTATCTTTCACTCCACAAGAATCACTACAGGTAAACGGGGCAACATCTCTAACTTATAGAAGACACTATGAATGGTCAACAGTTGGTTACTTACAATAGGACACTAACTATTATGTAAGACATGTTTTCTTACAGTCTATGTTTAGATATGCAAAGGAGGTAATATATTTGCTAAATTTTAAGAAACTGTACATCTGACAAAGCCACCTTCAAAAATCTTATCACTTTTCTGACATACTGGAGTCAAATGTTTGTATAAAGACAATTTTTGATGTCTGTTTTTGATTGCTCCATAAATAAGACAGTAACAAAAAAACCCCCAACATTTTCAGCATGGTATTAGGAATAAATATGTTCTATAAAGCAGGTTATAAGTGATATATGAAAAAAAAGCCTCTGTTAAGGCCTTCAGAACATAGACAGGAAGAAAAGTGGAAAGTTTGGTGTTTACAGGTGCTGCTGAAGTGGAGATTCCCGGCTTAGAGTAGGAGAAAAAATAATTTTGGGATAACAGCTTTTTTTTATTTTTTAAGTTGATTTTTTTGGTCTTTTTGCCTTTATTATATACGACAGTAAAGAGAGAGACAGGAAACTGGGGGAGAAGAATGAGAGAAGGACCTGCAGCAAAGGGCCATGAGTGGGATTCGAACCCCTGACCACTGCATCAGGGACTATAGCTCCTGTACATGGGTTGCCAGCTCAACCGGGTGAGCTATAGTGGTGGCCCAACATTAATGTTTGAAAAACACTGTTATTTGTTAGGTTAAAATAACATTTTACATTTTAACACTATGAAAAATACCCTAACTGATTACTTAGACTAAGAAAGTTATTTTTAGCATTGCAAGTTTACTGAAATTTTCTGTTTAAATATAAAGTACTCTCATTAAATATGCACTAATTTGCATAAATGTCCAATAGACAAAGTGCAATAAAACCTGAAGACATGATATGGAAACAAAAATTAATCAGTGCATGAAAAAAAAAATAAAAAAGTTTTTTCCTGTAGTGTCGCAGCTTAATTCAAATATTTTACTTCAAGCAGTAAGTATGGACCCTGCCTGATAATGACTGAATAGCTCCCCCTTGTGGCTAAACATATGTGAGGAAAAGGACGATTACCTAAGTATGATGCTCCGAGGGAGTCCCTGGCTGTCTGGAAGAGGACTGGCTCATGAACTGAGGGGGTGGTCACATCCACAGTGGTCCAGGCGACGCTATGGGAGGAGCCACATGCCACTCGAGTGATCTTCTGTCCTTCCAGACCCTGAACCAGCGTTGGCTTCCTGTTAACTGTGGTGGTGCCGTTTCCCTGCTGCCCGTGGTCATTGTCGCCCCATGCATACACCTAAGAGAGAAACAGGAAACTGTGACTGGATTCTAATTTGGTGATTGTAAAAGTTATGTGATGCCTTCAAAATGCCTTCATCACCTCAATTTTCCAGACATTGCCGAACAGTACAGGAACTCTAGGATTTGGACTTATGAAAAGGCAGTGAAGGAGGAAGAGAAGCTCTCAATCTTAACAACCTCTTGAAATATTGAGTAGCTGCCTCTTATCATCAGAAGTGATGTGCTAACATTATTAAATTTGCTCTGAGGAAATGTTTTATACAAGGTGAAATAAGCTGTGTAACAGCAAAGGTCAGAGGTGCCTGGGAAGTAGAGTAGCAGTCGATAAATCAGCTGCCGGAGGAGAAACTCACACATCTGGAACAGTGCCATGGCAGTAAATGAGTGGAGTGAACAGCGTGCTCTGATTTATAACACTGTTTGTGGAGGTCAGTACAAACCTGTCCTGAGTCGGTGACAGCCAGGCAGTGCAGCGCTCCGACTGCAACGTGGACGATCTTCTTCCCTCTCAGTCCCTCCACCATCTGGGGCTTCCGCACATGGACATCAGTACCATGGCCCAACCGGAAATAGTCACCTTTGCCCCTGTTTGGAAATACAAACAGTCAGCGGTCCCAGGAAAGCCTGATGAGTGATCAGGTAACTGTATCATTAATTTGTCTTACCAGGTCCACACTACTCCAGATTTAGTCAGAGCCAGGGAGAACTGTGCTCCACACTCTATTTGGCAGACACCCTGCCCGTTGAGCCGCTCTATGTTCTGAGGTATGTTGCAGCCCTCGCTGCCTCCACGACCTAGTTTCCCAAAATCCCCATCACCCCAGGAGAACACCAACCCTGACAAAACCAAAGACACATTACCAACAGGAAACTGAATCACCTCTGTGAATGTCAAAAAAAACCCTGAAAAACTATCTTTATGGCAGTCATTTCAAATGTAAGTCTTTTGTAAAGTTTTAATAGGAAACAGTGTCTGTTATGTTTATATTCAAGGCTTCTTGCCAAAATAAACAATGGACTAAGGCTACATCCACACTAATAAGTTCTCATTTTCAAATGCAAAGCTTCTGCTACATTTACAGACAGCATTCACACTATTCTGGCATTGTGGGAGTTCTAAAACGAAGACTTTTAAAAACGCTGCTGACCCTGTTTAAGTTTGCAAACTACACTTTTGGAAACAATGACACAGACACCCATATTCACTCCCTGACTGAGCGTTAACTGTCACTACATATCTTTCCATGATTCGTCATGCTCCTCTCATGTGACAGTTTTGTGGAAGACTTCAACGTTGACCACCAGAAGATAATTCAACATGAACTACAGACTTTATTATCCATGCTAGCAGCTGTTCTGCCGTTAATAAAATCTCTGGTTGGGTTTTTTGCCATTGCTGTTCTTCCTCCAGTCATTTTTTTTTTTACAACAAAGCAACCGCATTGCTGCTTCCTGTATGTGAATGGTCATAAGATGTGTTTTCAGGCATGTTAGAATGCACAGAGATTATTTCTAAAATGGTGTGTCTGCTTGTGTGGAAAGCATTGCAACAGTGTTTTAAAATGAAAACGTGTCAGTGTGGATGTAGTCTAAATCATCAAAACCCTGGTCTCCACGACTGCCGGTAAACAGATACTCCACAGGACACCTGCAGGTGAATTAACAGAAATACCTTCATCAGTGAGAGCTAAAGTTTGAGCGTCCCTGCTGCCACAAGCCACCTGGATAACACGATGCCCCAGAAGCACTTTCACCTAGAAGACAGGCAAAGGAGACCAAATCAGAAATCATGCACTGTGAATTTAAGATAAGTTTGCACATTTTGCAGCGCTGTAAGACTCCTTGCACAAAAACAGCCAACAAACCAAGTTCCATGCAGCATTAAAAACTAAATTTTGCAGCAGTTTATTCCTGAGTCTGTTCTTAAAATGCTTACAAATACCTTAAAGTCAGTCACCACTCCTACAAAGGGGTGAAACCACAGACATACCAGTTTGGGCCTCAGTTGAGTAGTGTTGTCCCCGTGTCCGAGGCGGCCATATTCTCCCAAACCCCAGCTGTAGAGCTCCCCACTGGAGGTGATGGCAGCACTGTGAGAGCTGCCACAGGCAATGTCACGGATGCGCTTGGTCTTCAGTGCCTCGATCAACCGGGGTTTGTCACAGTTCCTTAAAGGAAAGATTGCAATTTTTTAAATCATCATGAATTATATAATGTGAAACTGCTGTCCATCACCCACTCTATGAAGTTGTAAAACACGAAAACCCTTTGAATTAGGAATAATTCCGATCAGGACTTTAATGAGAACAACTACAAGTCTAATATGCAGATACCAAAACTGCAATATATCAAATCAAAATAACAGAGAGCATTGAGGTGGTCTAAAACCCCTTCCAATTGTTCTTCATTTAACCGCAGCCATTTTACTTGATGGTTTGAAATCCAAGTGTTGTTTCTACCAACTTTATAGTGCCTGAAAAAACAGGTAAGCACTGTATAAGATAACGTACATTCTGCTAAAGTGTCCTAGTTTGCCGTCGTCTCCTTCACCCCAGGAAAAGACCTTCCCGTCCACAGTCAGGGCCATGGCGTGACGTCCACCTGAATGCACTGCCACCTTCTTCACGACATAGTTACTGAGTGCAGTGATCTGACGGGGGATTGGGATGGTCCCACTGGAGAGGCCCAGACCTAACCTGCCGTTAGTGGCCTCTCCACACGCGTAAATCTTCCCTTCCACAGTCACTATGAGAAAGACATATCAGTTACATACTGTATTCAACATGTGAAAGAACTGAAATACCAAAAGCGTTTCTTAACTCACCTGCAAAGAGGCTTTTGGATCCACCGGCCACTTGCACCACATTGAGGGCAGAGAGGGTTTCAGAGAAGGAAGGCACCTTGATCTGTGAAGAACACAAACAAAAGTGATTAGAGGATGCAGGAGCGTCTGAGCCCCTCACCGAGGTTTACCCCAAGGATGTGTCCGGTCCCTGTTGTTGTGTAATATCTACACTGGTTTGTCCATGTCCTCAAATGCACTTATCATGCAGTAAACACAAACTGTTCTTTACTAAATTTGCTTTGTGATTTACAATGGGAATCACCTCAGTGTGACCAATGACACACAGAGTCAATTTTCTATAGTGATGCACCTCAGTGTTACTAAATAACCAGGGATTACATTAGCTAACCCAATGTTATCCAGTATAGTCACAACACAGAGCACACACCTATACTGGAAATGTCAATTATTGTAATCACTAATGGAAATTAACCAAGTACATTTACTCATGCATGATGCAGGTGATAAAGACACTTGCAGGGCTTTCAGGGGCTCAGAACAGGCCTTTTGGGAGACAGTAAGCATGATCAGTCCATATATGGCAATACGTCTGTTTTCTTAATCACATGAAATCTGTGCATTTTCTTGTTATTTCTGACTATTCAAAGAACAAAAACGTCTATTCTGTTTAAGTAAACAACAAACCAATTAACAAAACAGGTTGAAAAGTATTTTGGCACTGTTAAATTTTCTTGGGCAGCAAAAGATCCTCTGCACCAAAATCTCTTCATGATTATGGATTAAACTATCACAGCAGGTTAAATAGCTGAAATCACAGCCACCTTGTCCAAAATTGTTAGCTTTTTTGTAAATATCAATGCACAGATCAACTTGTTCTCGATATTTAACCCAAGGAGATTATAAAAATGGCATTTCAACATGAAAATCAATAACAATCCTTAAAATAGAAAATGTGTCTGGAAATGGACATCACTTGTCAATGTATATGTAAGAAAAGCTCAAACTACCTTTGCATGTCTTTATGGAGTTTTGAAATGTACAGTGTTGGCTTAATTGAACAATATTGTCATTTTTTAAACAGCTAACCCAATAATTTTTATGTGATCAATCACACACAAGCCCACAAGCCGTGAACTTGAATTACAGTTTAATTAGAAAACTGCACCTTCGATCCTTTGAGTCCTCCCAGCTGGTCCTTGTCATTCAGCCCCCAAACAAACACTTTGGTCCTGATGGTGGCTGCCGACTCCAACCCTGAGGACTTCTTCCGAGTGAGACTGAAAGGCAAACAGAGATGCACAGTGAGAGCCTGAAAACTAACTCACATGCTACAGTTAACAAAGCTGTATAGTTAACTTCCATTATGGTAATAGATTATTGCACCTGTATACAGAAATGTTTTTAGGGATGTCAGCAGAATCATGCTCTACATAATCAATTTAACGATGCACTTAAACTGTAAAAGTGCAGATTTAACTAACAAGCCGCTGCCAGATTTTGTCACGCTTGCTAAAGCTGCATCTATAACTATACCACACTTCAAATGTAAAGAGCACTAGAACTTCCAGCAATTAAATATTTATTCCTTTGCCCGTCTCACCTCCCAGTTGCAGTTTTGTCATCGTCCTCTTCCTCATTGTCAGATGCCAGGAAAGGGACCGTAGCAAGGTCTTCATCCTCCGCTCTGATGCGTCCCACGATGCCGAGTCCATGGATCTTGCAGTCGATACCGGAGCTGCGGCACTGCTTGATTGCAATCTCGATGTATCTGTGATACTACAGGAGGGGAGGAGACGTCATTCAGGTTATTACAACACAAAAGCTAATAAACAGTAATTGAAGATGATGTTAATTACTGCATCTTTACCTGACTTACCTCAGTGCAGTCACTAAGGAGGAGGACAGTGGTGTCTGTGGGATTGATGTTAATTGTCTTGAGCTCGATTAAGTTGTTCAAAGAGCTTCCACCTGTATAAAAAGAAAAAATATTACTTCTGACTGACAAAATATGACAATAACACTGTGCAGTTGTCGTAAACGCAAACACAGTATCATGGACCAGAAAGGAGTACAATTACTGCAGAATATAACTAGAATACAAATAAATGAAATACCCATATTGGTATACTTTCAAAAGAAAAACTAAACAAATTAAACTGACCTGACACCACCACTAGTGAGGGCATGTAGCTGCTGTCTGCCGGGTCGACGATCATTTTTAGCCTGTGCACAAGAACATCTGGAAAAAGCTCGAGTCGAATCCAGTGCTGCAAAGAAAATAATAGAAAAGCCTGTCAGCTGACGCATTACCCTCTAATAAAGCAAACTAAATTGACTGCCATCCAGCCTGTTAGAGTATACAATTCAATCTCCCACCTTTCCCTGTGAGCCAGAGGACTGCCAGCACTGATCACTGCAGTCAATGAGCCGTGAAGCCTGGTTAACAGATGAGGACACATTGAGGCTCTTGACAGCACGAGACCAGTCGTCAATCAGCATCCCACGCTGGCTGCTGTGATGCTTCTTGAGCTGTTTTCCTGAGCGGCCGCAAAACGCTGGAGACTGGCCTAATTGTAGAGCAGATGAACAACAGGTTCACACACAGGTCCACACAGAAACACCACACATACTGTCTGGATGAATGTGCGACTAACCAGGCTCGTTGATTCTGCCGAAGGAATGTCTAGTGTTGTGTTTGCGCGTTTTGAAGCAGTTCTCACAGAAGTCAAAGTCGTCGCAATTTCTGCATTTGAATCTGGGGCCGTTAATAGGGAACATCTGACAGCCATCACACCTGCAGGCATCACAAGGGTCACATTTAAGCAACATAGTGGTATAAATATTTGATTGGGGAGGTGAGAAGCTTCAAGTTATCTTTACCTCACTCCAGGATGAACACTGGGCACCAGTTCCATCTCAGACAACAAACCAGTCCAGTGGGATTGCTGTGGGAAGTCTACAATCACATCCTTTCCATTGGCACTGAAAGCTAAAAACCATTTACCTTGATTAGTACAGTAAACAGAGGATTTTGGGTTGTGCAATGTAACAGAGTGTTCAGGTCATACGTAAAATTAAAAATACGGGTAAGACAATCAGTTTGCTGTGACTGGTCTTACCTTTCACAACCCCGACACTCCTGTGAGTGACAGAGCCCCATTTGTACTTTGGTGTTGTGACTGTCGGCTTCACCCGCACTTTGTCACCAATTTTTATGTGGGAAGGAGAACTTTGAGGTGGGAATCCTAGAAAAGAAATGTCACGGCGAAGGTGAAGAGAAACATTTTGCCACTTAAACCATTCAAGTTCATTTTATTTTGACAAACTGCAAGTCATTGTATTAAGGAAGCATAGTATGAACTGTAAACAAATGTTCACAAATGAACTGTAGGTTTAAACTGGAACTTAGACTTGATAAAATATCAATAAATATATATATTTTGTTAAAATAAGGGCTAGTTGTGCAACTCAAAAAGAATGTTTTTATTAAACGCAAAAAAATTCTGTATAATAAAGTGCAACATAGACACGGTGGATATTTTACAGCACAAAGCAGCTAAAACAACTCCTTTTCTGACTTTTAAATCTATGTAAGAATACCAAAATTCACAGCACAGTAACTGCTTTTAACGTCTGTTTATATTGAATTTGTCTGACAATGTCACATTTATGACAATCAAAATTTCAGTGGTGCAGAGAAGCAGTTTAGAAGTGGCTGCTGGTTAACCTGTAGTCTTAATGAGCCACGTTTCAGTCACTATTTCATACACATTCTGTTGTCTGACAACAGAAAAATGTAAATACAAATATGTAAATGAGAATAGCATTTTTGGGAATTTGACTGTATGAAAATATGTGAGAGCACAGAGAGCAGGAGAGAAGCAAACAGATGCAAAGTTCCTCTGTTCTCTCTTTACGGGTTGCTTGTGCACATTGTACGAACACTTTTAGTTCTGCAATATTTTGAATTGAAAGCTTGTGTCTTTGGAAACATTTACACAGAACTGAGTCATACTCTGTTATTCCCATCATCATCTGAAACTGTGGAGCTGACTGCAGCTGACCGATGGCCGGAGCCAAAAACGTCATTATGCAGCAATTATGTAGTGAAACAGAAAGGAAAACATTTACTAAAATGAATTAAGGCATTTTAGTAAGAAATTAAATGGCAAGTGTCAAATTAAAGCATCGATGTTGTTGCATTTTTAGCATCTACGTCATCCATTATGCTGAGTAAACGCAGCAGTCCTACCCAGAGCTATTCCCTTTTTGTTACCATTACAAGCATCATGTCATATTTAAAATCACACACGCTTACCAAGAAGCTCAATATGGATGTAGCGAACCCAGTACGTTCCTCCTTTCTGCTGCCAGTCACACTGCACATTTAAGTCATGAAGTCCATCTCTGTCCAGCTTTATCACTTTCCCAACATCTCCATCATACACTTCCTCGTACGTTCTGCAGCACTTCACCATCATCCCCACCTGAAGAGAAACTCAGACCCGTCAGACTTATTTTACATTTCCTTAAGTTAGCTTTAGAAAATCTAAACTCTGGTGCACTTACCTGAATATTCTCTCTCACATAAACGGCATAATCATCGTTGCTTTGGAAATCTGATCTCTTCTTGAATGTTTGGCTTTCAGTCACGACTGCACCTGGCGGCTGAGGTAACAGACAATGTTATAAACAAAGCTACTTAGAAATCATGTCGTTATTTATGAGTTTCACAAGCTGAAGGACAAGTGACTCAGTTTGCTGTTGTGCTGGTGACTGCACACAGAAAAGCGAAAGCAACCTACCACAGAGAATGTCGGCTCTGCTTCCTCCAGCTCCTCCAGCACCTCCTCATCAGAGTATTCATCGGACACAGTGTCAGCATCTGACAGCTCTGTGACGTGAATGTCTGGATGGTCCAGCAGCCAGCTCACCAGAGCCTCGACCCCTGATGTATACGTTCAGTTACTTTCTAATGGTATATCTCAAAGTGTTGTATCAAACAGTACTATGACACAAGCAAGTAAGTAGCAAGCACTGCAGTGTACTGTACCTGGGACACCAGAAGCACTGCCTGTAGTTCCAGACAGTGACTTTAAGGCAAACTCAATGTTTTTCCGTGGGAACCCCATCTCCATGAGCTGCAGGACTATGGGTAAGGGAGGGACAGGCGAGGTCTTCTGTTTCTTCTGTTTGGGTGGTCTGACATGTTGTATGGTGACAGGCGTGGTGGCCTCACTGGAGCTGCTCTCCTCAAACAGCGGAGATGATGGGTGAGCAGATTCCACAGCCAGGTACTGACACACCGCCAGGGCTGCCGCCTACACATACAGACAATGCTGAGGTCAAACAAACACACTGGCTCTGATGGATGCAACGTGACTGGCATTAACATCAGCTTTCTGAACAAAAGTCAACCGATCTTAAGCTTTTATTCGTTTATAAAGCCATGCATAGATTGGCAGCTGGGTACCCAACTCTACCTCTTGGCCTCTTAGATGCTCAGCACAACTGTTTAAAAGTTCAGTTATCGAGGTTGGTGGGAATTAGCTCCAAAGCCTTACTTTTTCAATCCAATGTCCCTCCTAAACAGACACTTTCAAGAACAATCTTACAACCTACATGTTTTCAGTGGCTTTTGGTTGCCCTTAGTGGTCTTAGAATCACAGCATTTTATATTTATTAGGGTCCGAGCACTACAGGACCCTATTGGAACTGCTACGTCATTACTTCTTCGTCACAGAGACGTGTTTTTCAGGTCCTAAACGTACTCGAAAACTCAAAATTTGGCACACACATCAGATCCGGTGAAAAATGTTATAGTTAGGGGGAAATACACACCTCAATAGAAAAATGGCTCCACAGCGCCACCTAGAAAATTTCGGAGTCCCATCCAACGCATGTCTGACCTAGACCTACGCAATTTGGTAGGTATATGGAGGAGGTCAGGATGAACAAAAAAAAGTCAGTGGCAGCCATATCCTAAACCCAAGAGGAAGTCTGCCATTTTGGATTGTTTGTTTGTCCAATCTGACCCTCCTAGGGGGTAAGTCACAGAGCGCTGAAACGTGGGTAGCATGTAGAAAACACCTTGAAGCTAAAATGTTACCAAAATCATCTGTAAAGGTTAAAGGGCGTGGCCACGGCGGCCCTCTGATGTTTGATCCTTCGCTATGAAACAGGAAGTATTGTGTAACTACCCTGTACATGCTCCAAACTGCCTCAAACTTTAACTATTTGATCAGACTGCTCTCCTGATCACATCCATATGCCAAAATCCATTCAGTCATAGCGCCACCTATTGGTAACAGGCTGTTTGAGGCATTACACTTACTTGTGCCATTGCTCCAAGCTTTGTGATATCATTCCTAAAATTGGTCAGTCTTTCCACATTGTTGATGCTACAGCGTGAAGCTTTTGTGTTTTCAAGCAACGGTGTTGCCATGGTGACGCATAGTTGCTAGGACACAGAAAGGATTTTTTGACAGCTTTGGAATGCTCATAAACTCCCCAAAATTGACATACGAGTCACTATCGGCTCAACCACTGACAATGTGTGCCTGTTTGGCAAAATGGCTCTATAGCACCCCCTGCAGCAATTTATCTATTAGCCCCCGCAGGACATTTAACCAATGTTTACAAAATTTGGTAGACATATGTAACACATCAGGATGCACAATAAAGCCTCTTGGACCCATACTGTAAACTCAACAGGAAGTCTGCCATTTTAAAACAAGTGTGCAATTTTTTGTGATTTTTTGCCATTTTCAAAATCTATCTCCTCCTAGGGGTTAACTCCTACACACCTCAAGTTTGGCCAGCGCATACAACAGGGCTTGGTGATCAAAAGTTATCAATGGCAACAATGGCAATGGCGGCCCTCTGAATTGTGATGATTCGCCATCAAAAAGGAAGCATGTCTAACGACCCTGTACATGCTCCAATCAAAACCAATCCAATCAAACTTTACATACTTTATCACAGTCCTGCCTCTATGAAACCCATATACCAATATCCATTCACAGTCACAATGCCACCTGCTGGCAGCAGAAAAGCATGTGTTTTACACTTTCATGTACATTTGTAACATCTACTATGGCCAGCACGTTTCACTTACATCAATGAAATTTAGTGGACATATGCAGCACATCCAGATGAATAAAAAAGCCTGGGGGTGCCATTCACCTAAACCCAACAGGAAGTCGGGACATTTTTTTTTTCCCTGGAAATTTAATGAATCACCCGGCACCGTCCTGGACAAACACCCTCAACCCCAAACGCATTTATTTCTGTCCCTCTGACATGTGCTGGGCCTCCAACTTACTCTGTGTTCACACTGTTGGACCGAACGAAGCAGAAGGAAGGAATCCACCTTCCGCTGACGTCAAGAGCCACAGTGGCCATTCAACGCAGCACGCCTTCTTAGTTGGTTTTCAAATCACAAGTCATTTGCTAAATTGCAGCATGTGAATGTTCAATCAGAAGCAATCAGTTGAACCATTTCCAGAAATAACATATTAAAGGCCAAGAATCCCGTGAAAAGAGAAGCAAAGATCCTTTTTTTGCACACTCTAAAAGGTAATACCTATGCTTACTTGAATCACATTAGTGTACTTTACTGATTTCTCATTGTCCTTTTCATTTACCTCATGGACTGTGAGCACGTAGTCATTTTTCCTTAAAGAGTTATTAAACAAAGTATACTGGACTGGACTTGTAATGTTCTGTTCCTGGACTGAACACAGAGCTCAGCAGTGCACATGTAGAGAAGCACAGGAGAAGTTTCCAGAAACTTTACGTGGCGGCTGTGGCTCAGGTGGTAGAGCGGGTCGGTCAATGATCGGAAGGTTGGCAGTTTGATTCCGCCCTGTAACCTGTGTCATGGTGGTTGTGTCCTTGGGCCGCAAGTGCTCTGATCTGCCTCAAAGTTGACACGCTGGATCAGAGTCCCGCCTGGAGCACATTGACGCCGACAAGCGTAGTGCGAGGACCCCTCAAATGCCGCTTGCGGCTTTAATTTCATTTTAGAATTTGAACAAAAAATTATCTGGTTTGCCTTTTTTTGTTTGTTTGTTTTTGTTTTTTCAAACATTTTACAGTGATTTTATTTGGTTTGAGCAATTAATTTTTACAAGTTGTCCTGCTTTCTGTTTTGTTTTTTTGCACATACTTTTGCCATTTCCTGTATTATAACACATACAGCTCATTTTAAAACTCTAAATATATAGAGATAAATAATTAGAAATATTATATAAATAACTTGATTTGTTTTGACGTACCTCCATCTCCTGCCTGTCAAAAATAGCTTTGATGGGAGAGGGCTGAGTGGCAGCAGACAGCAGCTGCTGCAGGAGGATCAGTGGAGGCAGTGGACCCTCAGGAGACAAGTCTCCCACATCAGGAGATGACACCACTGGATCCTCTGCAAACAAAAACACAGGCAAGTGTGTTGAGATAAAATGCAAAAATCGAACAGCAATCCAGAATTCTTCCCTGCAGCAACCAGCAACTGACTGTGCATCCACCCACATGTAATCTCAAAGAAACATCCACATTATGCAGGTGGGTTAATACGACACTGCAAAGTTTGGCCGCCCACACAGGCGCTAATTTCCAAAATCTAAATGATTCGATCCAACTGAACCCAAACCCATGATCTGATGTCCACACCAGCACTAGTCCAAATATTTTACTCCTGGAATATTTTTGTAGCAAATAAAAAAGTAAAAAAAATCTCAGATTTAAGCTTCTTAAAACAGCTTCTTAAATATTTTCCTGTTTATTTACTCCTCTATGAGAGTAAACTGAATATCTTTGGGTTGTGAACATAAGACATTTAAGGATGTCATCTTGACTTTGGGTAATATTGATCAACATTTTTCACCATTTCTGGCCATTTTATAGACTAAACAATCAAATGATAATTTAAGAAAATAATCAGAAAATAAATGACAATAATTATTAGTTGCAATCCAATACTTCATCTTCACAAAAACATTTAGATGCTGGTGAAGTTCAGACATATTTTCCATTCGTTAGGCTCGATTCTATGAAATAAAACTGAATCTACAGTTGCAATAAGTCATAACAATGCAACATAACTTCTACATATTTGAAACTGCTAAATAGAATCAATACAGTACTGAACAGGACAAAACAGTAGGGGTTTGGCTAAACATTGGATCCAACATTCAGCATTTTTTTTTGGTCAAGACTGAAATCTTACCACTGGGGTTGGGTCCGATGTCCACAACAGCCGGCTGGGAGAGGATCTGCCTGAGTTTGTCCTGATGAGAAAGTAGTGCCCTCCCTGCCTTTAAAATATACAGCCTCAGCTGCTGGCACCGCAGCAAATGGATGTCCACCTGGTCAGCTGGAAACACAACAGGTGTGATTAAATCCACTGGACAAGACACTTGGTTCTGAGCAGTAAACTAAAGGACACTTACAATTTTAGAGCTTACTGTTATTTTTATTTCAAAGGAGTAAGACAAGCTATCATTTATTAAAAGAACTTGCACATGGTTACTGCAATTGAACCAAAATTTATCTAATATCTATTGTTTATCTATTGTGTCTCATGTTAATGAGCCCTTTGTGGGACAATCAGGTTTACAGCATTTGTGCTGCGTACTGCACCTGTAAGGCCTCGGCTGAGGGACTTCTTCATGCGTTGTTTCTCCAGTTTGCTTCCAGCCAGGCTGACCAGCTGGGCCCAAACTGCCAACATGGGCTCAGTGAAGGGCAGATTCTGCACACTGAAGCATACAGCAGGCAGCTAAAGAAAAACAAACAAACAAAACAGGAATAAAGTCAGTTTGTACTTGAAGTAGAGCCAGTTGTCTGTACACATGAGCATCTTAACATTCCTGTACCGGTTTGAGATGACTCAGCAAGCAAACCCTGCAGGTCCTCATCTCATGAAACTGGACAGTGATGCGTCCTTTTGGAGTGATGCGTGTGACTGTTCCCTCTCCGTACTCCTCATGAATGACTTGACCACCTAACCTAAGGCGCCCATCAATCCCACCGATCACTGCCAGAACTGCCATCAGACTGCCCACTCTGGGACCCTCCGAATCAGGAAAATATTCCTCCAAGAAGCACTGAAATTAATGACATTAGGAGTAAAGAGCACTTTGTTAGGCCTGAATTTATCAATGAAGTTAGAGTCAAAGTAATGTTGCAGCACAGCAACACAATGATTGAATCCATGAAAGTGCAATAAATCTTACAGCTTCAGACTGGCAGCCTGCCATAATGTCTCCAATGGAGCTCAGCTGAGTGTTGATGTAATCATTTATCTGGCTGTTCCACTGGCTCAGAGAGTGCAGTGTTCGTAGGACAGCAACAATCTCCTCTGCCAGAGTGCTGCTGTGAGTGGCTGTAAGAGATGCCTGTGGGCGCGACTTCCTCCTTCGCAGGGAGCCTTCTGTGGGAGAAAATAACCGTTCAAAACATATGCTGCAATGAAAACATGTAATTTTCCACCTAAAGCCTAAACCATGGCAGCACCTCTGAGAAGTGGCAGGTCTGATGAACAGGTGCTCAGCAGGCTCCCCAAAAAGCCAAACAACTTCTCCACTAAGAACTTCATGTCCTGAGAGCGCTCCGTCTTGTCCCATGAAGGCAGGACTGCCTGGAGGAGACGAAGCGCCAGGATCTGGAAACACACAGGATGCAAGACAAAGGATGACACCTCCACAGAGACACTGTTGGTAAAAAAAAACTCATTACACAGTATGTACAGTATTTTTTTGGTCTGATGTTGGTCCCTCAAATCTTTAACTTTAGTTTTTTGACCATGGAAGATAGAAGAAACGAACTTTGAGAACTGCTGTGTCATTTAAAATCCAAACAGTTAGGGATGTAGGTTCCATATCGATTAGTTGGTCAATATGTTCTCATCTGACCATATTCTCATTGGTCAGTCAATTGCTGAGGTTACTTTCATACAGAGAAAGGTGCCACGTCAAAAGCCTTCCTGAATTAATCCACTATTGACCTGTGCACACCCCCGCATTGTCACACCGCCTAATAGAGACTGCTAGGCTTAACTTATTCAACGTTTACTTAACACTTACTATATGCCAACTCCAAACTAATTAACAACATGTCTAAGAAGTCACTGGGGTGTCTGCATTTTGTTCAAACAAATTTCCAAAAAGTTAAGTATAAACTCTGAAACAGCAGTTTGCATATCACAGCTCAACAACCAACGTGGCAGATCATCTATTTTAAAAAAAAAAGCAGGCTAAATTTCCTTAAATGTTCTTGTGCTGTGATCACCAGCAGATATAGTTTTTTTTTTGTTTGTTTTTTTTAAATCATATGAATAGCAGCAGATGCATACCTGCTAAAATTATGTAATATGCTGCAATTACTAACTTTTTATGTTTATTTATAGTTCATTTAAGCTAATAAGACTACCAGGAAGAGTCTAGTCAGTGAATTGCAACAGATTTAGTTAATCTATAGATAATGTACAGAATTGTTTTACCCCCACTAACTGACTGGAAAACAGGTTGGCACGATTTGAGTGGACAAAGACTTTGGGGGAAAAAAAAGAAAAATCTTTTTGTCTCAACAATCACTCTCAGTTCGAATTGCGTTTGGTATACAGTTTCTCTGTAGTGTCTAACATGTACCTAACAATAATTTATAAATGTGCTTCGTACAACTACATTTAGGAAGGAACAATATTTCACTACGTAACATTCACAGTAAAGGAAATAAGTCCTGCACACAATCGTGTTCACCCACCTGTCTCTGCAGAGTAATGGCATTGAAGGACTGGTGTCCCTCAACAATCTGGATAAGCAAGCCAATCCATGCAGAGGTGCTGAGGGTGCTGCACATCTGTGGCATCAGAGCAATGCTACGTATGAAGCCCAGAGTACACCAGCTCCTGTGCTGCTCTCGAGATACCAACCTGTGAGAGTGACAGCCTGGCAACGAATATACGTCAAGTTAAAATTAGATGCTGCCTAGGAACAAGACTTGTAAATAACAACAACTCCTTAATCAACATGGCAGCTCAGTTACCTGACTTGTCATTAGCTCCACTTTCCACAAGCATCCTAAGCAGCCCACACAGGGTGCGAGTAGCGTCCGTTTGCAGCACCTCTGCATAGATCCCAGCTGACAGCGACAGTGTCTTCAACAGGTTGACTGTGCTGGTTAGCATCATTGCTGTTGGGTGGCTGCTCTTCTCCATCAGCTCACCTTCTGGGAAAAAAAGACAAGAGATTGTTAAAAAAAAAAAAAGTCTGAAACCTCATATTTTGTTTGTAGCTGTGGTTACCTTCACTGAGGCTGCATTGGAAACTGACCTGTGTCGTCTTCTGTGTCTGAGTCCTCGGTGGGGGGCTGAGCAGCAGGAGGGGGTTCTGCCAGTTTAAGGTCATACTTTCCCTCTTTGCCCATCCTGTAGGAGTTTGTGCTGCTTGTATCCCACTGAACTCTGATCCAACCGTCCTCACCAAGCTCCCCGATGACCCTGCCAAGACCTGGTGCTGGACCGTCCTGGATAAAGCATGCACACAGTTAGAATTTTTTATTTTTTTTTACCGCAGTAAAATGCCCCTGCAAAAGGGATTCAAGTACCTGATCTCCCCATTTCCAGTCGACTCCCCTCATGACCCTGGTGCCAATCTTCATCATGGCAGCCAGCTCTGGGCCGGAGGCAGGTAGAGGAGCGGGGGCTGCTTCCTTTCTGGACTCCTCCAGTACTGTGGCTGAGCCTCCATGTGCACATAAACTCAAGTCCTCCTCGCTGCTGTCTGTGCTGGGTCCTGGACACAAAGAACATAAAAGACATATCAAACACCTACATATATATGTACAGATGCCCTTCTGCTTTTATTCCGTGCAGCCTGTATGTGTCTCTGCGGACAGTACTCACCTATGAGCCTGAGTATACTCTGTGTGAGAGCCAATATGCCAGAATTTAGCAAGAGACTGAGGCTATTAGAACCATGTTTCAGGGACAGCATGTGGATCATGGCCAGAAGGAAGCGGGCCTGTGGAATGGTGCCAAGACTTGGTCCTGCCGGGTTCTCATTGGTGATGGTCTGCAGGGGAACAGGCTGCACACCTGCTTACGAGAACAGATTGTGAGTGAGTTAGTTTCTATATAACAGATGTGAACAGGATTGCCATCGTGCAGTTCTGTTTCCGCAATCTTGTGAAATTGCAGACTATGTGCATGTCTGTCCAGAATCATAACAGACGTGGTGAAGACTTTGAAGGAATTTATTAGGTGGGCACCAAAGATTAGTGTTGTATGAAAAATATGGTCACAATTTTCCTTTCTGTTGCTCCGTTATGGTGTTGAATAATGGCAAAAAAAAAAAAAAAAAAGTTTTTGCAGGACATTATATCACAGTAAATTTAGATCTTTTAGATAATAAACATCATCTATTACTATTTCATCCTAGCTACAATTTGTGTGAAGTTTTGCTGTAATGAGAGTAGGAAGTCAGGAGTTACGGCGAAAATCCCGTATTTGGCCATAACTCTTGACTTCCTACTCTAATCAGTTCATATTTAGATCTAATTAAATGCTTATGCTAAATTTGAAGAAATTCCCACAAGATGTTCAAGAAGTACCACATTCACGAGAGTGGTTTGGAAGATGGGTTAAAAGCAAAACTGTTCCAGCCATGAGCATTGATTTTTTCAAACACTGTGGGGTAGACATGACAGCTATAGTCTGGTTCAAGCATCCTTGCTCTTGAGCATAATGTAATTATACATTGTCCTGTCAATAAACAATAAAATAAATAAATAAATAAAAAGGGGCTCTGGACATCCCTCCATTCCATCAGGAAATTTTGAGCATTAAATCCTTAATTTCCTGAATTCTAGTGAATCTTAATGCACCAATTTGTGCCTTTTCTGTATCAATTTACAGTGGCAATGTCTATATTTATCTAAGGGAGAACACAAAATTCAGCCATAATAAGAAAACATTATCGTGTTTACTCACAGTGCCTGTTTTTTTCCCCCACAGTAAAAATAATTTGCTTCATCAATGTGTCTATTGGGTGTGCTCTAAACATCAAAGAGGACGTATTGCTGAGATGAACCACACGGTTAGACCACTCACCCAGCTCTTTGAAGCGGGCGCTGGCCTCAAGCAGGATGTTGCGAACGTTCTGGATGGCCCAGGAATACAGCTTTCCAAAGGTCACCTCCAAAAGCATGCGGTTGAAGGGAGGGATCAGATCCACGTCCTTCAGGCAGTCAGACAAGGGCTCTCTGAGAAAGAGAGTTGATCCATTAGAAGGTTCAATATCTCAACACCACACAATGATGAAAAACGGATTCATTCATTACTAGTGTGATCAAATCAACAGCTTACATGATTTCCACTGAACAGTTGTGATCCACCATCCTATTATTTTAATTCAAGGATATAATTTTAACATAAATTTAAAACTGATCCCCTACCCAATGTTGGTCCCTTCTGGTATGACCCTTTGCCAGCCACAGAGCATCGCATACTGCACAGACGGCAGCAGGAAGCTTTTGGAGGCCAACTTCAGCATGGTGTCGATGCCCTCTAGCCTCACCTCAGCCCGCTCAAGCTATAAAACAAGGTAAATATGTATCAACATTACATACCTAACCTTTCTTGTTTTAAACATTATCACACTGATGCCCACCTGCTTAAGAAGACACTTCCTCATTTTCTCAACATCCAGTGGCTCCTCTTTCAGTGCAAACTCCACTATGGTGGCCATAAGGCTGGACTGAGAAAAGGCACCCAGGACGCTGTGTTTCAGCCACCGGTACTTCTGGACATTGGCTACGGTGTTTAGAAGCGGCTGCCACTTGTCTTGCTGCAAAGTATTAAACAATACAGGGATATTAAACCATGCAAACATGCTGTGTTGTCTATGCGACATTATTTTGATTACATTGGTGTTGAGTGTAATACACAATAATTTACCTACATATTCAGTGTATTGAAACATGCAGTTGGGCCTCAATATGTCTATTTCTGTTTTGCTGTCTCTAAATGTATTTTGTTGCTCATTCCCAGTAGAGGATAAACCTCCATAGTTTTGAGACATTAAATCAAAAAATAATTACAACAAAGAGGCTTCTTGGGAATTTCTTTATGTTTTTATGTTTTTTATTTTATTTTATTTTTTTAATCGTTTGAAACCCTTCAATAATTATGTCCCAGTAAACTACCTTGGCAGTCTTGCCAGTGGGTGATTTCCTATCAGCAGGTGTGGGGCTAATGTGCACATTAAGTTCCTCTTCATTGGTCCCTTCATTCTCCAGCTTTGGCTCTTCTATGTCAGCAGACTCTGACTTCTTAGGCACTAAAAAAAACAAAAAAACAAATTGAAATTCAGAAATAGCAGCTACACAAGGCAATAAAAACCTTTCACTCTGCAGTAGGTTTTTTAATATCTCACCTCTTTTTTTCCTTCGGTCCCTGATTAGTTTCTGGGTGATCCTCCTCCAACGCGGCTGAGAGCTCAGCAGCTTCAGTTTGGACACTATAGATAGGTCGTTGCTTACAGCTGGTCGCAACTCATTAAATAGAAAGCGCAGACGCTCGATAACAGGGGCACACACCTCCTTATATGAGCGACCTTGTTCCTGATGGGTCTGTGAGAGAAGTGAGATAAAGCAAACACTCCTTTAATAACCATATTCTTTCTCGTTACCCTTTTCCTTTTTTTCTTTGTTTTTTTTTTTGGTTTGTTTTTTTAAATCACAGATAAATTGCACAATGTTCTCCACCTTTTGTTTCTCTGTGCAGTATTTGCTATCATGATGCCTAAATATGCACAAACAGAAATCATACCTTGATTAAAGAACACTTTGCCTGGTAGACCATACGGCACACGTCAATCACAGATTTAGGGAGGGACCTCTGTTTTCCCTGGTCCACACCCAAGGCACACTGACTGACAAGTGACAGGGCAATGTGACCTATGGCAGAAAGAGGCTTTACATTAAACTGCTGTACAAATCCAAATCACTATAGATGTAATGATTGCTTTTGTCTGTAAGAAAACTGTTCAAGATTGTAAGAATGTGTATGGAAAAAGATTGTTACATCTTAGTGTAACCCATAAAAACAAAAACATTTTCAATGACAAAGTAAACCAAAATTTGTTCGTAATTCCTCCTCAAACAACCAGTCTGAGTCAGTTGCTAGGTTACCAAGGTCTTGATGTTTGAGCAAGCAGCAGAGCAGCAGGCGGCCGACTTCCTCCACAGGGTGTTCCGGAGGGAAGGTGATGGGTGTAATAAGATGGTACTGCTTACAGCAACGCTCTATTTGGCATAAGAAGTCCTAGAATATCACAAACAAAAAGCCAAGCATGAAAGGACAATCCCTCAGCTTCACGCCTGCCGTGTACCAGCCTCCCTTCACTTATTTTTGTCTTGCTTGTACCTTCACAGTGTGGTCCTGAGTGTTGTTGTCAGCAATGGCCTGCAGGAAAGGCTGTGCGTGGTCGCTGAGGGTTATTCTGCGGGAGTAAAGTTTGGCTTTATCTGGAGTGGTTGTACCCAGGGAGCTACAGTGGTCTTCATCCTTCTCTTCATTGTAGTTGTAGTGGATCTGGCTGGTCTGCAGGCCCCCAGAGAATATGGAGGACTGGAGCCATTCTGCGCAAGGACATCAAATATGTCAATTAAAACTAAATCCAACACAAAGTCGTTTTGTTGTTTTTTTAAACAGGTTGCTTTAAAATCATTCAACCCACTGGCACATTCAATCTCCATGGGGGACAGAGGGGTGCTTTTGGCCAGGTAGGAGGCGTGAAGACCCAACAGCAGCCCCAAGTTCCTCTCAGTATCAATAAGAGGGGAGGACAGACTGCTGAGGTCTGGAGTAGTGACTGTTTCCTGGTTGGGCTGTAAATGATAAAAGTCACAATGTCAAAGAGTAGAACCACAAATAAGGTAAGAAGCAGCAGTCATAAAATATATATTGGGACAACTGGTACCTCCATATATTGACCAACACAGAAGGCCTGCATAGACTCCCTGGTGTCCTCAAACTGTAGGGCAGCTTCCAAAGCAACCACAGGGTCCTCTCCTGCAAACTGGGCTGAAAAAGGAGAGATTTTGTTAATTAAATCAGTTAAACTATACTCAGTAACAAGGCACAAGACAAGACATGAGTCAGTATTTGCTACCATTTAATTTATCATGTTTATGATATTACAATTTAATTTACAAGTCAAATTCAAACACAGAATAACTTTGTTTACTTTATCTGTTTTATAATGTAAGAAAGTCAATTTTATGACAAATTAAGTGTCAATTGTTAAAAACATTTTTCTCAGCATATGGGAAAAACATCCACTGTATTTCATTCATTTCAACAATTAATTAGTTGTTCAGGTGGCCATCTATGGGAAAGGTAATGTACTTTTTAAAGCAAATGAGGATATTTTTAAAAAAGGAGTTAATTCTGTGTGGCAATTTTTTTTTCACAACTATTTTTTAACCTTACCCAAGATACTGTTTCCAGTTAGTGACTGGGACTGAGCCTGGAAGTCTTTGATGTCATAGACCTTTCCGTCAATTACGGTCCAAAAGCCGCCATCTTTGTTGTGATTCTCCAGGTCAGCTTTCCGGATGAGTGAAACCTCCTCATTGTTCTTTGAACTTTGCCCTGTGAAGAAGGATCCTGCCACCGCAGTAGAGAAGCTAGTTACACTCTAACCCACAATGCAGTGAATGACATGTAACCTTGAATGAATCGGCTTCAGTGATTTATGAGAGTTAAAGATGGCAGTATACCCATAATGCCTGGCCAGGCCAGATCTTCATTATCATCCCTTTCATGTCCTGGGGCCAGGTGGTTGAAACGGTCCAAGTGCTCAAGCAGCCCAGCAAGGAGAGGGATAGAACCGGTCTCCTGCATCAGACCAGCATCAATGGTGAGGAGGAGGACGATGGACACCACCAACTCAGGCAGGAGCACTCCTATCAAAAAACAAACAGCAAGGCATCCATAACTGTCTCACAAGCGCCTTAAATGTCTGCATGCAATTCATGCTGGTTTGGATAACTTACCAGTTAGATCTCCTTCAATAACACGAGACACTTCAGCAAAGTGGCGGCGACCAGTTGAGGCAATACTTGTTGCCACGGGGAGGATGTCTCCAATGTGAGTGCACAGCAAAGCAATGTACTTCTTCAACAGGGAGCCAACACCCAGAAGTTCAGGATCTGCAATAGCATCAGTGAAATCAAACACTGCCAATATAGAGCACATAAATCTCGACAAGTAAAGAAAACGTCTGAGCGGTGACTTACTGTATCCATTGACATTCTCTGTGCCGTTGACGCCCAGGTATAACTTGCTGACCAGCAGCCTTTGGAAGCGCAGTAGCAGGTCCAGAGATGCAGAGCGCTCCTTGCTGACATGCTCTGCTTCTAAATAGTTGGAGATGCGGCGAGCAACATCCTTCAGTCTTGCGATTGTCTGGGAGGCGATGTTCCTGTAGAAGTCAAATATGTAAATCTGTTCGCAGCAAGCAGTTACACATTATTAGTGTCAAAGGTGATTGGATTAAAGTGCAGGTACCTCAAAAGCTGCTGTACAAGCTGCACCAGAGGCAGGCTTTGTTTTCCTGCTGACTCGTAGATGCCTGTGTTGATGAGGTCTTTGTCCAGCATGGTGCGACAACGGTGCATGGTGGAGGCATTGGCTTCCTGCTCATCGATCTCTTTCTCTTTCTGAGCCTCCTTCTTGGCTTCAATATCCTGCCATTAAAAAACAAGATTTTGATTCCTTTATTTACTTTTTATTACTCCAAAAACCAGAAGATACTGACAACAGCCACTAAAAATACATATTGCCATGTTTTTAGGGAAAAAAATGAATAAAAAAATGAGGCTATGAATGATATATGAACAAACCCCTTGGTAAGAACCATCAGTATATTGACAAGAATAAAACTGGAAAGTTTGGTGTATGTAAGTGCTACTGAAGTGGAGATTTTTGGCCTAGAGCTTGTGGTAAGCCACAGTCAGCAAACAAAGTTATAAACTCAAATTTTGTTCAGGAAAGTGGAAAGAAATACACAAATCTAAATGTCTAAAATAATTTCACTTGAAAAGGGCTAGTGAAAAGTAGTTTTATGGCGCATAAGCTGAAAAGGACTAGTTGAAAAATAATGTTGAATCCCTGCATTTGAGCTCTCAAACATTTTAAATTAAAGCCAAAATCTCAGTTCAAAGACAAATCTTTATGTGCATCTTGTTACATAAATAGAAAAAGCTCTGCAGCTATGAATACTTTATGTGAGAGAGGACAGCAGTGATGAGTCATGCATTAAACACACTGACCTGTATCTCAGCAGTGATGGCTGCATTCAGTGCAGATTCCAACCCTCCGTCTGCCATTAAGCTGCTGACCAACAGGTCGATCATGAAGCGTCGTCCTGGACTCACACTCATCTCATTTCCAGATGCTAGAAAGAAATAATTAAACCTTAGATTTCCCTGTCTCAAATATGTTGTCAGCTCCCTCACAGTGAACAGAGATAATGGACAATTAAGTGTTTGTTATTGCCTTGAATCAGTGTTAGCAGATGTTGAGGATGATTTACACTTACCAGCATTAGGGAGAAGTGAGGATAGAGCTCTCGCCCTTTCCTCAGCTGTGGGTAGCAGCACTGACCAGCCGCTTTGGAGGACGGCCTGAGCAGCCGCTTGCACAGTATTGAGCACACCGGCATTGCTGGCTAGAACTACTACTGTTTGTTTGAGGTTGTTAAGCAGCACGCTGCCAAGCCCCAGTCCCAGCTCCTCTGGATCCACCTGGTTACTGATGGCTGCATGGAGCTGAGGAGAAATGAGCAAGGTTGAGGGCTGCATTACCTGTATGTTTGAAAGACATGTTTTCCTTCAAAAGAAAACATACATTATTTGACAGTCCCAGAAACTCATGGGATTTTCAATTTACACTAAGGAAGTCTGATGTGTGGTTTCATCAAACAATAGCCAAAAAAAAGCTTTTTTTTTCCTATTCTACATATCTCTTTCAAAAAAAAAATAACCATCTACACAAAATCCTGTAAAAATCAAAGTGTGACAAAATCAAGTGATTTTTGAAAATCCGTTATGAAAAATCAATGACTGAGGGGCTGAGTTTCATTCTGTGTTCACACAGAGCAGTGAGAAGAAAAGTATAGAAACAAATTAGAGAGACAGGAATGGAAAAAATACTTGAGCAATAAAATAATTACAGCACAGCTCAACAACAGTATACATAGGAGCAAACTGTCAGCAAGATTCTCAAGATACATTCAGCATAGTGAAATATCTTTCTGAAGTTGATGACCAGAGTAGAATGAAAGCACCTGTTGTCAAAATATAAAGAGTAAAACATATATAGTAAGTAGGAGCCACCATGTTTTTACAGTGTCAGTAACAGAGCAGGCATTTGGAAAAATGTTGTAAAAAGTGTTGACAGCTTTTTTGAAATTTCTGTACAACAAATCAATAAAAATTCAACTTCCATTTTCATCATTTTTTTTTTTAGGATTTTTGCAAGTATACCTTTGATATACTGTAGGCAAGTTTGAGTTATCTCTACCTCCAGCATTGCTTATGCAGTTTCCAAAGAGGAGCAGGACAACAAGAAAATAGCCCAGAGTGAGAAAAATGTGACAAGAGCAAATAATTTTTCCATAAACTGCTTGACGTTGAGTGGTGTATTTTTTATTATGAACAAACACTCCATTGGTCTACTGTTAAAAATGACTGGACACAAATTACGTATGAGTGGTGATGAGACTGGAAAAGCTCACCAAGCTGCCTTTTGCCTACCTGGAGTCTGAGCAGGTTGAGTGTGGCGACCACCATGCACTCCTTCTCCTGCGGAGGAGGCCAGTCTGAGCTGCCATCCATGCCCTCGCTGACCTGCCGCAGGAGCAGGTCCAGCTGCTCAAAGGTCATGGGGCAAACATCCACCACAAAGGGTACACGCTGCCCAACAGACCACTCTGAGCAGGAGGACCAAGCGAAGCTCTGAAAACAAACAAATGTGTTGACTCTCCTGTCATTATAAACATATCTAAATCAACGATGACAGTTTGATAACTCACCTGTCCTGGGCCACATGAGATCCCCACTATATGTTTGGAGTTGAGGCCTGGGAGGGCCTTAGGCTGCTTCTTGTTGGAAAAGAGCGTATCAAAGTGTTGTAGCTTATCATTGCTGCCCCAGCTGTGCACCTCTCCATCGTCGGTGAGGGCGAGGCAATGCGTAGATCCCACAGCGACATCCACAACTTTCTTCCCTGATTGCGAACATAACACACAGAGGTAAGTGTTTGCATTCTTGAAGCTTCTAAAAATCACCATTAGTTGCCATATAGTCGGCTCACCTTGTAGACTGTCGAGCAGCTTTGGGTAGCGCACATGCTCATCAGTGCCATGACCAAGACGCTGATTGTCTCCCTTCCCCCAGGTGTACACTTGGCCATCTTTGGTGAGAGCTACTGAAAACTGGCTGCCGCAGCACACCTTCACTATGTCCAGGTCCTGCAGCTTCTCCACCAGCTTGGGCGTCTTGCAGCCGTCGCTGCCTCCTCGGCCCAGTTTACCGTAATCTCCGTCTCCCCAGGACCACACCTGACCTGTTGAAACAAGACAGACAAGGAGGGTGACTGAATACCCAAACTACAGTCTGGGTTGCTTAAATGATCAAACTGACGATAAAGTTGATTCTTACCCGTACCATTCTCCGTCACAGCAAGCGTTTGAGCATCACCGCTTCCACATGCCACATCCATCACCTTCAAGCCTTTCAGAGCCGTTACTAGCATAGGTGTAGTCTGGTCCTCGCTAGAGCCTAGAAACACAGTCAGAAGGCAATTGTTGTCAGGAAAGAAAAAAAAAATAGACAAAGATGCCATTATTCAAGTCATTGTCCACCAGATTCAGTGCATGAGGAGCTCACCATGACCCAGTCGACCGTAGTTCCCTCTGCCCCACGTATAGAGCTCGCCATCAGCTGTGATCGCAGCACTGTATGTGCTCCCACAAGCAATGTGCACCACATGCTTGCCTGTCTGTTTCCCATTGAAGGCAGCAATCATTGTAGGCTCCTCTAGGTATCTAAAATAAAAGGATGGAATGGAGATGTTGTTCTGACAGATTCAAGAATTTTGAGCAACAAGAAGTCTTTGAGAGACTATTCTAATCACAGTAAAAAAAAAATTTAAAAAAAATGTTTTTAGGATTTTATTAATAACAGACTCTTTTTAAAGAGCCCATATTATGCTTTTTTGCTTTCCTTTAGTAGATGTAAAAGGTCTGCAAACTAACAAAGCCCAAAATTCAGACCAAGGGGAGTCATTCTTTACCACAGAAAACACAGCTGCTTGTGTGATTAAAAAAGTCCAGACTTTTCCTCTGCTACTTATCTATGTCACACTGTAACACATTTGCATAACACTTGTCTAGTTTGGCAGGCCTTGGCCACCCTTATTTCCTCACTAGAACCACTAGGGCAGTACATAACCAACAAGCAATTACAGTGGACTGGGCTTTTCAGGACGGGGCCTCAAAGAGACAAGTCTCTTTAGGCTAAAATGAAGCATTTCAGACAGATAATGAATAGAGATGCAGTAGCAAAATACAGCAAGAGAAATATATTGTTGTTTTAGAGCATTACAGCATGCAAACACATTCTACAAGACCCCAAACATATAATTATGAAACTGTAACTGTGTATAATATGGGCTCTTTCAAGGAATTGTTAGGCCCAAGGATTTTTCCTTCCTGCCTGAAATGCAGTTTGTACTTAGTGTGGATGCTGTTTTTGGGGTACAAGCATAAAACATTAACATGAGTGTCCTAGATTTGGGAAATAATGTATTGTATATTTTCACCATCTGTTTGATCAATAATTTAACTTCACTAGACCCCAAGAAACTGAATTTAGTGCTCCAAATACCCAAACTCTACAACTTTAATGTCTATGAAAGGCTTTACTACATGGAAGAAGAAGAAACTCCATACAGCTACATAATTTCTATGACATGACAAGGTGGAAATACTAAACTGGGTAAGTCTCGAGGTAAATAATCTCTAGTTTCTAGTAAAAACAGTTTCTGCAGTTGCTTACGTGGTGTCTCCGTGTCCAAGGCGGCCACCATCACCACAGCCCCATGAGAACACCTCTCCATTGGATGACAGAGCCAAATAGTGCTGCCCGTCAGGATGAGCTGCGAGCTTCACAATCTTTCTGGAGCTCAGAACATGGATTAGCATGGGAGCCTGCAACAAAATAATGTAACGACTGAATAAGCAGTAGACACAAAGATGAAAGGATCAATAAACATTCTTTTCTAGATGGGGTTTATTAATGAAACAGAAAACACTTGAGCAACAGTACTGACCAGGGTTGTGCTCTTGTAGTTCTGGGTGTAAACAGCACCAGTGCTGGACAGGATGAGAAAGCCCTTTTCTGAACAGACAATTTGTGTGACACCGAGGCTCGACAGGGCTTTACACTGAATGGGTCCATTAACATTGGCATAAAGCTTCCAGCCCAACAGTCCCCAGGCAATCACTTCCTGCAATGTCCCCTGAAACAAAAAGAGACAGAGTCAGTTTCATTTTGAGGGTTTCTGGCCTTAGAAATAACTACATATGCAGTTCTATGGATCTATATCTGCCAAAAAAGTACGGGAAGCTATTGTCTTGGCTCCAAGGATTTATTTCTGCCATCTGTTTCCAGAGTCAGTGCTGAACTGAGAAAAAGGATGTCTAAGAACACTGCCTCTTTCACAAATTGCCAGAATCTTTTAAAGCTGATCTTATTAAATGAATTTAAGAAACCTCTACACTACTTGGAGGTATAATGTATTTATGATGCTGACTTTTTCTTTTGTTTTTTTAGGAATGTATTTATCATGTCTTATTGTAATTGCACAGCCCAGTGGAACAGTCATGTTGCATTTCACTGCATATACTGTATAAGCATGTGACAAAGAAAAAACTCTTGAATCTTGACACATTCGGATGTTCGTGTTTTGACTGACTCAACCTGACGCCCTGCTTGATCACCATTGATGATTTTATGATACTATGATGCTCACTTAATCTTTATGTACACTTGACTAAAATATTTTTCATGTCTGTAGGTCTGTAAGCTGTTAATTTATGCTGCTGCTTGATTTGGCCAGGATGTTCTTATAAAAAATTCCTAATGTCAATGCGTAGTTCATAGTGAAAAAAAAAAGAGAAAAACTTGAATATAAACACAAAATACAGACAATACTGTATCAAAGTCATGTCAGCTTTTCATGTCTGAAGGTGGTGATGTCTACGTGAAGTCATCTCATTGTTATTATTATTTCCTAGGCGGAACCACGTTGTCAAAGAATAAAGTCTGATGATGACACTTACTCATGCTTGTTGTCACTTGTCACGCCTTATCATGGAAGCAAAAATTTAACCCTTACAGTCCAATGGACACACTTCAGAGCCAAATTCACATTCCTTCCTAGGTGAATTTCTCTCATATTTATTAAAGCGGGTGTAGCACATAGAGAACAAAACTGCTCAACTTCACCTTTTCAACAATTCCAGTTGTTTGTCTGTGCAACCAAGTGTTGGCGAGAAAAACACATTTTAAATTTAGATCAAATTTATTCAGCATACTGCTCTATTCATGAACCAGGCGTTGCAAAGATATGTTCATAGCTTGATAATATCATTTTACAAGTGATTAGAAATGATGCAGTTATATCACTTCTAATTTCTTTACCCATTTGCCTCTGCAATTAAGCTACTGCATGTAAACACTTCAGTGAATAAACTAATGACCATTTTTTCCCCATCAGGCACGACACTTTTTTCCTCCAGTTTCTAAGGCATACAGTATCCTACCATCGTGGTTCTGATATTGCCAGATTCCTGACAATCTCCCCTAGGCAATGATGAAAAGCTGTCTCATTTGTCAGCATAACAATTTCATGCTATGAAATATTTTTTCCTTGATGTAACGGCTTAAATAAGAAGAGTTGCAAGTATTATCAAATTAAATTAAAGACCTGGCTAGCGTAGGGTGTTCTGAAATAAAAGGTACAGCATGTATGAGAAGGTCTTCGAATGACCAAGATAAGTGCTTACAAGCAAAGCAAGTGAAATTACCCTGAAAATAGCCAAGGACTCATTGGGGTTAAGTAATTCTAAAGGGAAGTAGCAGCATCACTGACCTAAAAAAGAACAGAACTAATCACTTCGGCACTGACAGACAGTAAAAGGAGGTGTCACCTTGTGTGACGTGGGGGAGTTGCAGTGAGGAGGGCTGCATGGAGAAGCCAAGCGGTCCAGGTGGGCCATGATTACCACAGCGGTTTGACGAAGGTCGATGGCCAGGTCGTTATCCTGAGGTAAGGTCAGGTAGCGCAGAAAGCTCTCGTTTGGACTAAGAGGGGCTGTGAGGATCTAGAGGTCAACACAACACAAAGAGGACTTCTTAGCTTCAAGAGGTGTTTTCAGAATGCAGGGACATTAGCAACACATAAGGTAATATTTAGTTTGAGAGGTTTCTTATTCTGTCACTGTTCTATCCTTCTAGTGATATTGACTCATTTTCATTAAAATAGTGGTTCAGGAAAGAAATTTTCACCTCAGATTCCTCTTCAGGAACGGGCTCCTCCTTGGTGCTGTGTATGTTCTGAAAGCGCTGCAGGAGGGGCAACAGAGGAGCGCTGGTTCCCTGCGTGGAGCGCTCGTTGTCCATCTCTCTGGTGCCGCTTTCCCACAGACGTAACAGCAGCATAACAGCAGACAGCAGCTGACTGCAAAGCCATGATGACAAAAAGAGAAAGTGAGTAAAGAGAAGGTAGTGCATTTCAAATGCAGCACAATATCAGCATAACCAAATAAGCATGTATGAAGGATATCTGGTTACCTGAGAGTGCCCCTCTGCACAGCCAGCTCCAGCAGGATGGCCAGGGCTAGATGCTGGTCCTGAAGAGGAATGTTACCTTTGGTGCTGGCACTTCCATGTACATCACTGATCCCAAAGGAGGCAAGACATGAGAATCGCAAGATTATTAAGTATCATCTAGAACAGCTTCAAATAATTACAATGCTGATTGTTTTTTAGATTAACTGTTTATGAAACATCAGCAAATCCATCAATTCATGCAAAAATCAAAAGATATTAAAACTTACAGTAATATAAAACAGAGACAAATAACAGATTACATTTCTCTCTACTAACCATATAATATATAGCACTATCACACAGCAATTAGGGTTGTACGATTATGGCCAAAATGATAATCACATTTATTTTTGATCAACATTTAAATCATTATTTATCTTGATTATCAGTTCCTGATTTTAGGAACTTAATACTTTATTGCATTTTGATATTTAAATAAAGAGAGTAAAGTTGCAAAACAGCAACTAAGACAGATGTGTGGTCAAAAATTTGCTGAAATTATACGTTAAAATACTAGCTTTACACAAGTTCAAACCAAATGATTTCATCTACATGGACTGTTTTCTATGAGCAGAGGAGGCATTTTAAATGTCAATGTTGCAGTCGATGGTGATCGTCACTAAAGTTCGATTAACTGTGCAACCCTAATAGCAATTGATCAGCACATGACAAACCTGAGGAACTTCGTGGCTCTCTCAACAACCTCCAGCCACACTGATGATACGGTTCCCTCATCAAACAGTGTAGCTTCAGGCAGAGCTCGCAGGGCATCCAGAGACTCCTGGAGAAGTTCACTGCAAAGATCTGCATCATCTCCTGCACCAAAGCACAAACATCTTCTGTTTCATAAATGGACTACAGACTTTATTCATGTCCTACTTAGAATATTGTTTCACTATTCCCATGGTTTTCTAAATTTGACACAAAAATGTCAGAAATGCATTTATGCTTCTAATATTACACACAGTGCAAACATACTAGAATCTAGTCTAAAATAGACTCTCTGATTTAACATCAAGAGTATTCGTGAAATGGAAAAGGAGAGCTATTTTTATATCACTGATTATTTATGATTCTTGACAAATATGAGCCCTTGTTTGAAGCTTTCATGCATTTACATATTAATGCCTTCAATCCATAATCTTAATGTTAACTAATCACACTGAATGAAAATCAGGAAAGTCTTGTAATATCCAGGATCTGTTCGTGCGCTTACTCAGCAGGTGGCAGGTGAAAGGACACACGGTTGTACTTCTGTTGTTCTTACAGTGTATTCCAGGAACACAGCTACAATGAGGATGAGAGGCTTAACTCTGTGTGTGTGTGTGTGTGTGTGTGCGTGTGTGTGTGCTGCTCATGTTACAGGAAGGCTACAGAGGAGGCCGGCGCTTTGTTCCCACCCAGTCCCTGCGGACAGGCAGCGCTCAACCTCAGTAACAAAAACAGCATCTCTACTTGCAAAGACAATAAGGGCGGATATGAATGAAGAACAAAGCCACTGCCAAATTTGAAATTTGTCATCTATGAATATAATTTGAATTGAAAATAAATTAAAATACAGGTTTAGAAATTGCATGTTACTTGTCCTAGTCTATGGTTGCATTGTGTTTGACGCCATTATATTAAAACATGTTTGTCCACCCTGTTTACACGTACAGTAGCAAGACTAAAGTTTGAAATCACAGATCAACACAGTGCAGTCCAACAAAGCAGCACAATCTAAAATAAACATTCTCTATTTTAAATATCACCTGGGACACAGCAGTTGCTCACTGATGGTTCCTAAGTATTTGCCCGTAATGAGGACTTATGTATTTCAGTGGTGTTACTAACTCTCTAAAACCCAATCAGTTTCTAATTGTTTTTTTGTTTTCTTTCCTCCTGGGTCATTTTTACTTACTGTAGGCTCATTTTCATTTCAATATAAAGTTCTACATCTCTATGAAGGCACCAAAACCATAGCTAGAAGTAGAGGGAACTCTGCAACTGTAATTAATATGTGCAACATTTAGTCCCCAAAGGTGTTACCAATACTGGAAAAAAACAAGGGGTTACTGTTGGTCCCAGCTGAGTCACTTATGGCCTCTCAGTTGTGCTGAGGAGTGTAGACTTTTTTCTTTTTTAAAGGACCTGGTGCAAATGAGGAGCTGCAAGGTGTCGCGGTGGTAAGCACCATCGCCTCACAGCAAGAAGGTCGCCGGTTCGTGTCCCGATGAGGACACCAGGATCTTTCTGCGTGGAGTTTGCATGTTCTCCCCGGGCAGTGTGGGTTCTCTCTGGGTTCTCCGGCTTCCTCCCACAGTCCAAAAACATGTTGAGGTTAATTGGTGATTCGAAATTGTGCGTAGGTATGAATGTGAGTGTGCTTGGTTGTCTGTCTCTAAGTGTAGCCCTGTGATAGACTGGCGACCTGTCCAGGTGTCCCCTGCCTTCACCCTAAGTTAGCTTAGCAGTCACCCCACGACCCCAGTAAGGATTAAGCAATGTATAGATAATGGATAGATGGATGGATGGTGCGAATGGTTTTATTTTTTGTTACATTTGAAGTGACACCTCAGGAACAAAGTGATCTTGAAGAAATACAACCAATTTGATTTGGTTAATTTTCCTGACAGAACCCCACATCACGATCTGAAAACTCTCCTGTGTACTTCTGGCGATTTTTCAAAGATAACGTACCTTTCAACCCCGCAGGTGGGTTTTCGGGTTTACAGGGTGAATACATGTAGAGTCTGAGCTTCACATAACTATGTCCAGACTGCCATTGTTCAAATTCTTATGCCAAAGCAGCAGGAATGACCCTTGGTGCTATTCTGCTACCTCCCGCAGCCACTACAAGCTGAGGCTCAAAACATAGCATTGCGAAATATGCTGGGTTGTTTACTATGAGTAGCTTGTAACATGGTGCGCCACATTCATCAACAGCTGTCACGCAGAGCTATATTACATCCCATGACAGCGGCTTTCATCACCGCAACTAGGGGACAAAACATCTTTACTGTCAGTATCTTGTGACGTTCTTACCTGACCTCCACGCTCGACGCAGAAATGCAAAGGCAAAAGAGAGGGCAGCCCTGGAGCCGACTCTGGCCAAACCTTCGACACCTTTACTGGCTGGACGAGGGCTGAAATGACACAAAGAAATACACAGGGATCAATTCAAACTGCATGCAGCATCAACTCATCAATGAAAATACAGCAGCTGTTTTCTACACTGAGCGAACTGTTGTGTTGCTTGTTGGTTTTGTGGTGGGATGCTGGTTGGCATCATTATCCAAATTATTATTACGTCATGTAGTTTTTTTTCATATTTTCCCTAAAATTATACAATACGTAAACACTTAAAGCAGCATCAAATAGAATATGTTAAGTACCCACAAAGGCTTACAAGCTTGCCCTGTGCAACAGTGAAGCCATGACCTAAAGTTAACAGCAGACCACCAACACAAACAATGGCTGACTGTTAAGTGGGTGGCAGCATTTTAATTAAAACACAAACACTTGCACTTCTCCTAACCCTTGATAAGACAACTAAACAAAGACAGGGACCATTTAAACAACAGTAAAATCTAACCACGAGCACATGGCAAGACGAAATCTGCACACCGATGCATACTTAAGCAGAAAAACCTTGAGGATTTTTGAAACACACTCTTGCAAAGTATTTGTGTAAGTAGGTCCTACATATACTATGCATACAAAGTGAGCACTGGAGTGTGCTCAAGAGGCTTATGCAAAGAAACAGTGTGCACTCATGCACCAAGCTGGAAGGTTCAACAACTCCAGGGTGGGAGTGATGCACATAACCCAATGGAAACTATACAGTACGTTGTAACTGTCTGTATCAGTGTATATACAAAAAAAAAAAAAGCACTGATTTTAGGAAGATAAATGCTGCATGTGATTTTTATTCAAGGTCAGAACTGTATGGTTGGCAAAAACAAAATATTTATTCAACACACTTCTAACTTTTAAGAAACATACATTCAAGTTCAAAGTTCACAGTCAAGATAGTCAGAATACATTTGAGCCTAGTGGGAAAAACATTGCCGTTTGCAATCAGCTTCACCTCTGAACTCTGATGCGTCAATAAACCACAAATGTCACATTTCCTCTAACAGAGTCAACACAAACCAAAGGCAAACACAGCTCAGAATGTTCATCTATTTAATTACTATTTAGATATATTGTTACATTTCATTTTTCTAGAAAGTCTGTTCAGGAAAAAAAAACAAGACCCACTGCGACTGAGGAGCAAATAGCAAATTCTCAGGTGGTGTAACGTTAACGTGGGAACTCGGCGGCAGCAACAACACACAGCTCTCTCTCCAGCCGGTAACGTCACTATGACACTGATGTCAACAATGGTGAAATAAGCCACGTTAAATTCACATAAATTGGGTTCAGGATCCTTGTGAATAATCTCCAGCTACAATGCCTATTTAACGTCTGAACAATTTATGGTTTAATTCAAAATATAAAACATCACACATCATAATGTATTGTATTTGTAACACAGGTATGGGTTGGGTCTGGATTGAGTTTTTGGACTTTGAGAAGTCCTGAACTAATCCTGCAACTCCATCAAAACACCAACAAAGCACCATTACATTTGTTTGGACCCCATTTATGACTCTGGAGATCCTTGTGTAGTCATTACGGCAGACCTCTATGCTGGTTTTGTGTCACAATTCATTTTACCCTAAACTGATCTATCAATTCTGGTGGTACAGCTCGGTGTACAGCCCTAACAGGTCACCAGTCATCACAAGAGTAACCCCATCCATACAATCGCCAGTTGTACCTGACCATCTCAGAATAGTGAGGAACTGCACTCAGAGCAAAGTCACACAGGAACAAAGACAACATATACACTCCACGCAGAACAGCTCCAGCCAGCCGCTGAACTCATGACATGTAGCTTCACCAGTTTTACCTCTTATTGTCGGCAGCAGGCAGTGGTGGGCTGGGGGGCGTCTTCCAGCGGACCTTGTACTTCTCCTCCATCATGCTGTGGCTCAGAGAGATCAGATAGCGCTCCAGGATGACCAGGCGCTGGCGTAGACGTTGGGCAGACAGGGTGCTTTTGGCCATCTGAGCAGAGAGCTTCTGCTGGTCGTCGACAAGGACCAAAAGACAGTCCTTCAACTCTGTCTCATCTATGCACAGAAGAAAAGGGTGATTTAAAAAAAAAAAAAGTCATCATCATTATAATAGAAATGGGAAATAGAAAATAGAAATAGAAATTTTCGGGAGGTACATCAATCTGTTAAAATGACAGCATTCTGTCATTCAGACGTAGGTCAGCTTTACATTAACGGTCCTCACAGCTTTACTGAGTAAGAACACCAGACAGTGATGGAAAGAGCCATGCATGTGGTACATGTGAAATATTTGTCATACACGTGAGATTAGAAAGCACATCAAGTGATGTCTAATGTGTAACAATGCACTAATAAACAAAAGACTAAATCTGAAACCACTATGTAAGGAATGATTCAACTGCAGCTCAAAAACTATGACTGTGTGTGACAGCTCAACTGCCTGATCTGAAGAAAAGCACACAGTGTGTCATGCTTGAACCTGTCTCCATGTCTGGGATAATTTACCATTATAAGTAATTAATGACATGATGCCATTGTTACACGTGCAAAAATGCAGCAGCTTTCTTGTTTTATAGGTTCTGCTGCTGTCTGATGCTGCAGGTATTAAAAAAAAAAACTCTTTCAAAACAACTGGAAACAAACTAAACTTCCACTCCTGATAATGTTTTGTCAAAACCCAAATTAGATCCATTATTGGGTATTCTCATCCGTCTACGCCTCCATTTTCTTTGCAGTAAAGTTAAACTTTAAATGACATTTTGTTTGTAAAAGATGTGAAATTGTAGAGCAAAGCGAATGAGAGAGGTGTTTTGGGATTTTGCTTTCTGTGATGCTTTTGATGCTGAAATGTGGAGAAAGCTTTTCCTAAATCACTTCACATGACTTAAGGAATGTCGCTTGTGTTTGCATGTCCATTAATGTGACAGCATGTAGTCCAAACGTATCCCATGTTGTAAGTGATATGGATATGTTACTAGGTCTGGCCTATTTAAAAAAACGTTACTCATTTAGACACAAAGCCGATACATTCAGTTGCCGTAAGAGTACTGGAAAGGAGCGCATGTCTGAAAGGGTTAATGTTGTTTACATTAGCTTTTAGGATATTATTTACAGTGAATAAGATTTTCCATCAAATTTCTTCTTCTGCAACTTCTCTGCACAGTAGCAACAGTATATTGAACACAATCACATATCTTACACCAAGGTTTTTAGTTTGACAACAAAAACCCCCCAAGCTACTTTGTGTGACTTGAATGAAACCATGTCCTTCATGGTAGAAAAAAATATTTCATACACCCCATAAAAACTTGCATCTGGATTTGTGAAGCACTTCAACACAATTAACAATTTATGACACAAAGTGGAAGATACAGGACAAACAAAAACATTAAACAGTGAAACCATTTTTGTCATTCTGAAAACATACAGCTGCATATTAATAATTTAAGATGTTATCTGGTATTAAAATTTGACTTTTTAACTATAAAGTTTATATGACAACAGGGATTTACAATGCATTATAGGTATATCAGGTTTAGCATGATCAAAAAAAAAACAAACAAAAAAAAACCACCTTCATGTTAAATTAATCATTTAACTCACAGCTTAGTGTTTCAAGGAAAGGTGCTGTGACAGTTAAGCATATAACTTGCAGGCTTGACTGTTTTTCTTTAAATAAAAAATTTCCCCCATTCAAAATTTCCCCCATTGACTTTTATTACAACAGGTCTTTTGTTTAGATCTGGTTCAAGATAAAAAGCTGTATTGTGTGTCTATACAGCAGCACTGCAGGGAAGCCAGGATGGGCCAAAATAGAAGGTCTGAAATCCACTTAAGCTTTATATAAGCCAGACTGGCCTGAGGTTGTATGAGCCGCACTACAGTCAGCTGTGCTCGGCTGTCAGAACAGATATGGATCCCAGTCACACTCTTACTATTTATTTTATATTCGTCATGGATGAAAAGCATCTTGTGCTAAAGACACATCAAAATCAAATGAGTTCTGATGACAAAATATCTCTGGTGGTAAAGAGAAAAAACAAAAAACCTTTCACCTCCTCTAATCAGAGCAAATCTGTCATTTGATGCGTTGATTTTCACACAATAGTCTGAGTTGTAGCTGCTGAGACCAATATGTTCCAGATATCTGAACTCACAAAGGAAAAGCAGGAAGTGTGGAGTTTGAACTTCAAGCATCAACGACAGAGCACTCGTCCACGTAGCCGTCCGGGTGCACTCACTGTACAATCAGACCCGTGCGATTTCCTGACTCGGTCAATATTAAAGAGACAAGCAGCCTAGTAGCTACAAGCAAAACCTGCATTCACTGGGCATGTCGACTGGGTCCCATCCCCCCCGACCAACGCTTATCTCCCACCACCATGACACTGTCCCCACCCAGTCCCACCAGTAAACACAACATGGGTCAGGGACGCTACCCTGGTCTGAACCACATTGTAATGCCTACCAAGATTACACTCTGCGTGGTAAAAATAGCCGCTCAGACCTGCAGACTGCAAGTTGTCATTTCAGAGTTTCCACACCTCACGTGCCAGCACAACATGCACACACCAGCAGGGCCCGACAGACGTGAAAGCGATAAACAGAGAGGCCGGACATGTGTCGAAATGGGCTGTATAATTGTATCTAGTCGACATTTAAGTGTTGTGAAACCATCACGTGTCAGCATGGTATTAATTACCCTACTTGGAAACAGAAAGGTGCAAAATGACAAGAGTCACAGCAGGAGGACAAGGCAGCATGGTAGCAGGCAGCAGCGGGATATACTGCAGCACCCTAAATCATAACTTTAACCGCTCTCACCTGGCTGCCGCCCCCAGTCCCAGGTCTCAATGATGGAGTGATGTACGGATGTGGACGTCTCCTCCTCCTCTTTCTTCTCTTTGTCATTGGGCTCATCCTTCTTCTGGGTTCCAAAACAATCAGTGCAATCTTCTACAAGAGCCAAAAGAAATTATGACATTAACCTTCATTCTCTGCAGCAAGGTTAAACACACCACCCCTGTGCCCGTCTCAAGTATCATCCTTAGACAGTGTGCAAAAATGTTGCGGGTTATCATGACCAGATGGCAGCTATGTGTAAATCTGTCAGAAGCACCGGGGGGGCAAACGAGTGCTCAATGTCACAGAAACATACCTGGGTGAGCTGATTCTTCTCCGTTGAATGATATTTCCTCATCTTTCACCATTTCATTCCACATCTCACTTAGTCCCTCTGGAGAGAATGCCCGCTTAAAAAAGTAGACAGCAGTGAAAAAAACAATAATCATCACAGAGTAAAGTTATAAAAAATCTACTCTATCACATGAACACTGACCATTTTAATGTTTCTATCACATTATGGGGGCTTTCCAATACAGTGGCTAAAACAGATCCAATGTAACCAGTTATGATACCGTTAAATAATCAACTCATTGTGCGATATTTGCCTGCAGTTCATTCCTCTTTAAATGATCAAACATTTGAAGCAAACGCAAATTCTTTCATCAGTTTGATACATGGATGAAAATCTCTTGCGCAGTCTTCATAACTCAAGAGTATAAAAATAGCTGTTTTATCTCTGAGTTTCAACTGATTCGAGAAAAAATCTGCAGGAAAAAATGTGTGTGTCATCCACTTAGTGGTACACCCTTCATGCATGGCTTTGCTCTACTAAGAAATTCTCACCAGTTGAAATCCAACACTTGCTTTCAAGGATCTGAGATCTTAAATGTCAAAAACATGTTAGCTCACACATGACTCTAACCAGATGCACTACACTAAAGCTGTGCATCCTCCAGTACTGGAGACAGCTGTAACGATGGAAAAACATGACACCCTTCTCCAATGTAAGTCCTCATTTGATGCTGCAAACTAATTTTCAAGGCTAGACTGAGTCGAGACAGGCTGCAATTTGTGGAGGCGAGAGCAGACAGCTCACTTCAGTCTGTTTTCTTAGTATGAGAATGTCTCCCAGTCTTCTCTAGATTCATCATGTATTAGTAGAAGACCTTATAATTACTACCAACACGACTGTTTTTCACAACACAAACCTTTTCAAGAAATAACTAGTCCACTGACCGGCCGTATTATTATAGCCTGCACTTTTTTTTTTCACATTACGGGAAAAACAATAATCATACCCACATGCAGCCTACCAGCCAGCAGGTGCAGATATGTCTTATGTGATCAGGTTTGTCAGGTGTATACAATTCTGTTTTTGACTGAGAACAGGTTGGAAATGCAAAAATTGGCATGTGTTTGGTAAGTAGTTTGGACAGGATGACAAATGTGGCTCATGTAACATGCATGCTATTTTTTTTTTTTGTTGTTTTTTTTAAATCAAAGCACAAAAAAGAAGACTGGCATTTGTCATCGGTGACACATCACATTTTTGAAATAAACTAAGCAATGTGTCATGTTTACGTAGAAAAAAAAACTGCTAAGAGTGCTGCAGTAGGTGGACAGGAATTTATTCAGTAATCCAGGAGCTTTTGATGTACATCATCTTGATGCACTTGACGTACTGGTAGTGATGCTTTTAAGTCATTGGGTATTTAAGGTCATTATATATCAGACACCGTCAGCCAGGTGACTCAGATAGCAACCATAACATTAAACATTTTCTATGCTCAGACAGGAAAATGTAACCTGACAACTGAGGCAAAGATGAAAAATGTTGCCAAATTTTTGATATTTTCACTTCTCAACGTTTCATGTGAGTAACTCCACAAAATATCAGCCACTCCTCTTAATCTAAAAAAGCAGCATTTTAATATAATTGTGCCCTCTGTGTAGGTATACATACCTGCAAGTCTATCTTCAGCCATTTGTCATGAAATCTCAGCTGAGCATCGAGGGTAAAAGATGGAGAAGGCATCTTCCCCTCTCCTCTCCGGGCTGCTAGCGCAGCCAACCTGCAAGACACAAAAAATGCTGTATTTTAGTATAAGACCAATTTACAAGGTCACGGTAATGACAATATGAAGACTGCTTTTGAGCATGCTCCTTTCCAGGTTCGTACCCAGTGGACTTGCAACAATTAATCAACTGATGAAATAGTTTTCAACTATTAAATTAATCACCAACTACTTTTGTCATTTTTAAACACATTTTTAATAACTTCAAAAATAAGAAAGTCTAAATTATCCGATTCCAGCTACTTAACTGTAATTATTTTCTGTACTCCTTCATGACAGTATGCTAAGTATCATATCGTATCCATTAGACAGCAACAAGATTAACTTTAGCATTTCCAACTAAATGTGTTGTTTTCCTCATGACTGTTCAACAGGGATGTTTGAGATAACTTGACAAGTGCTTTACCCTTAGCTGGGTCAACCGTGTCAATTACATATACGGTTTTAGTGAACTTAACCAACAACCACTGTGATCATATGTAAGACGTGCCTTCAATTACCGTAATTTATGCGACTAACATTATGACTTAGGCCAAAGACTTGTAGTTAGAACGTTACATGAAACGTTGGGGAAAAAATGTGAATATCGTAGCACTGACTGCTAGCAAAGGCACCGTTAGCCTTAAAACTGAGGTTAGAGCTTCGCCAAAATATGATAACATACACTACTGCAGAGAGTAAAAACACACACTGACATAGCATCATTAACGCAATACCTAATGCTGAGTAACATTCACATTAGCTTTGCGGCTAACTAAGGCTAACTACTTAGCTTGCTAACCAGCTAACACTAACTCAGCGCTGGCTAGCCAAAAGCTAAACTAGCTCTCATCCTCCAGGCAGCGGTGAACGAGCTCCTGTGACATGACACCGAACCGAAAGAGATGCAACGTTTCGGCGAGTTCGGCAACACAGCATGTAACACGTTCAATTTGACAATAAATTGCTAAATTACCTGCGGTGTCTTCTCAAGCTATTCTCGTCCCCTCAGCTGCTCTGCTGCATTAACAAGGCATTTATAATGGACAGGTTGATTGACAGATCGCGGACTGGGGCACGAGGCATGGAAACAAATTACGTAGTGCAAGATTGGACGCGATAGATAAGCACCACCACAGCCCGTCGGGGCGGTGCTTCCAACACGCCCTTTAGCTAAGCCTTCTACTCCTCCCACTCGTACTGAGCGGTGTCATAAAATGTGCGCTACTTACAGATAAGAGGCGGGACAAAGGAGGGGCGGGGCGGGGTGAAGAAGCTGTCCGCTGGGTGGCGCTGCAGCTCCAGGAAACTGTTTCTAGGAAGCTGTGCTGCAGTTCAGCTCACACATATCCACAGCTATGGCTGCTCACTGTGCTGAAGTTTCTGGAGTTTCGTCTCCAAATATTGGGATACTAATAGCTGTAGTATCAAGTCTCATCAATGGGTCGACATTTGTGCTCCAGAAAAAAGGAATGTTACGTTCCCAGCAAAGAGGTAGGCAGACAAACACTTCATGAATGCAGCCCTTTGTTGAAAAACACCGACACAGTTAGTGGTGGACATGCCGTATTAACGCTATGTTTAAGTTTATACAGTAAAATGTTTACTGTATTTCCCACAGGAGGCTCGTATCTGAGGGACGTGGTGTGGTGGAATGGAACCCTGTGCAGTGAGTACAGCGTCACCTGTCGACTCTGAATGTGTGATTCATTTCCTGGATTTATTTAAATTTACAATTTCATTTTTACCTCCCACACTGCCAGCTGTTGGCATCAATGCCCTATCACAGTTGAACTTGTTCGATGGCACGTGTCCAGAATGTTTCCTCCTGACTAGATCCTGACTTGCTTGTGTTGTATCTACTCTCAGATGTGCTTTGGATAGAAGCATCTGCAAAATGAAATTGTAAAATTGTAAATACTGAATGGTCATATAACGTGGGGGTCCCAGGGTGTGAAGGACTTAATTTCCTGCATTGTGGGGAATTTTTTGTACATATTTTCCGCATCAGTTTGTGGTGGAAATGTTTCTGTGTATGTAAAGCCACACACGAAGGTGGCAATACAAAACCTAATGGAACATTTAAGGACCTAATTACATTTTCCACAATAGATTCAGTGATTGTTTGAGTTTACAATTTATATAGAGAGAGTAAAAGAAAAATGCCGGAAGAAAAAAAGACCCACTCCTGTCCGAGGCATTGTTTCAGGAAGAGGAAGTGAAAGTCTTCAGCTTCTCTTGTGTTTTTGATGAAGGGACAAATACTGATATGTCTGTGTCTCCCTTAAAATCTATGACTGAGGTTCATTTAGAAAGTTGATCCAAAGTTTTGTGCGATATCCTCCAAAAATGATTCTTTTTGCTGCGCATTGTAAGCCATGAGGTGTCAATAATTTTGTACTTATTGTTTAATAACCTTAAAGGCATCAAACTTTGGTTCACTGTAATTCTGCACTAAAACTCATTTTTCACTTTAAACATACTCTTTTATACATATCTGTAATTGTACACCGTAGTTTAATATTTATTTTCTTTCCAAAACCTGTTGCCCTTGTCTAAATGATGTGTGTTTTATTTTGCATAAGTACATCAAGAGCTAAAGTCAGATTCCTTGTATGTATTCATGTACTTGGCCAATAATGCGGATTCTGACTAAATGTCCTCACATACCTGTCTGTTAATCTCTTAAGTGATTATCGGTCAAATCGGGAATGCAGTGGCGTACAGCATGGCCCCTGCTGTGACAGTTACACCTCTAGGAGCTCTTGGAGTTTTGTTTGGGTAAGTGTACCAAGTCAGAAGTGTATGTTTATAGGGCTGCAAGGTGGATCGGTGGTTAGCACCATTGCCTCGGAGCAAGAAGGCTGCCGATTCGCGTCCTGGTGAGGACACTCGGGATCTTTGGATCTTGGAGTTTGCATGTTCTCCCCCATGCAGTTCTCTCCAAGTTCTCTGGCTTCCTCCCACACAGTCCAAAAACATGTTGAGGTTAATTGGTGATTCTAAATTGTCCGTAGGTGTGAATGTGAGTGTGCTTGGTTGTCTGTCTCTAAGTCTCTGTGATAGACTGGCGACCTGTCCAGAGTGTCCCCTGCCTTCACCCTAAGTCAGCTGGGATAGGTTCCAGGCCCCCGCAACCCTCGTGAGGATTAAGCAGTGCATAGATAATAGATGGATAGACGGATGGATGTATGTTTATATACGTCCTTATATTCCACCTCTGTGTCATGACATGCAAAATAAAAGTAAAGAAATAACATTAGAACAGCATTCTTACATCTCAGTCAACATCAGTCAATTACAGACTTTTGGTTTTGAATTGCACGTTTATACTTTGTAGTTACCAAAAATAGTCACTACTGTTTTTCAGTTTTACTCTAACAAAGAGCTTTATCTTTATCTCAGGTACATGTGCTGATGAGGCACGGGGAAGAGGGTTAATTATTGACTCTGTCTTTTTCTTTTAAAAAAATGCTTAAGTTCTTCAAAATAAAGTCAGTCTTTATAAAACATGTTAGTATCATGATATTAAACTGTTGTGAATTGGTTAAACCTTCTTGTGTTGCTGCTAGGGCTGCAAGTAATGATTATTTTTATTGTCAGTTATTTTCTTGATGGATTGATTAGCTGTTTAGGCTACAACATATTCATTTGACTGTCACAGGGGAGGAAAGAATGTAGAAAATATTCACATTTAAGGAGCTGGAATCACAGAATTTCTGCTTTGTTTTTCTTCAAAAAATGACTCAAACTGATGAATTCATTATCAAAAATATTTTCACAGATTAATAGACTGATTGAATAGTTGTCCAGTATTTGATTAATTGTCCCGTATTCGATTAATTAATGAATTGTTGCTGGACTAGTTGCTGCATCATTGAAAATCTCATACGTACAAAAGTGCAGAGACGAGAGATAAAATTGTTCCAATATTTTCGGGACTCTGACTGTTGTGTGTGATGCAGGGCTGTGCTGGCTGCTTGGATCCTGAAAGAGCATTTGAACATCCTGGGGAAGCTTGGCTGTCTGTTGTGTTTCTGTGGCTCTCTTGTGCTCATCATTCATGCACCAAAGGCAAAACCCACCTGTGAGTTGGGTTCCTCTGGATCTGATGTGCCCTTTATGCACGAACCAAAGGCAGAAGAAATGCCAAGCAAGGAGCTGATGGACAGGCTGTTGGACCCAGGTGACCAGAAGTGTTTTTATATGCCTTTTAATTTACAGTACCACCTATTGTCTGATTTAAAGTCAACACCTTTTTCTGCGCTGGTATTTGTGCTCCAACATATTAAATATAAGAAATGAATGCATCACTAAAAGTTTACTCTCTCATTTTGCAGTGTTTGTAACTTATGCCCTCTTGGTGGTGCTGCTGCTGATCGCTCTAATCGTGTGGATCGCTCCAGTCCACGGCAGATCAAACGTCATGGTCTATGTCGCAATATGTTCCCTTTTGGGAACTTTCACAGTTCCAAGCGTCAAAGGACTCGGCCTGGTCCAACCGGAGGTGTTTGGTGATTATCCGTGCAGCAGCCGAGCCACGATTCTCTTTCTGGTCCTGCTGGGGACGCTGATTGTCAGCATCCTCACGCAGTTCTTCTTCATCAACAAGGCCTTGGAGTGTTTCAGCTCCAACTTATTTGAAGCCATATACTATGTGACATTCACATCTGCCGTGATGCTTGCCTCTGCTCTCCTCTTCAAGGAGTGGACGGCTCTAACTGTGGTGGACAGCATCACCTTGCTTTGCGGCTTTTCAACAGCGTGTGTCGGGGTGGCTATACTCCGCATCTCCCATGAGGCTTTGATTACTTGGAAGAAGAAGGAGGAGGGACGGGAAAAGACAGACTGATTGATTATGCCGTCATATTTACTTGACTTCTGTGCCATGCAGCTAAGCCCAAAATTATTCAAACTCATACCAAATTTTGATTTATAATGAATTTTTATTTGACCAACAGGTTGGAAATGACCTAAACAAGTAACAAAAGGCATTAATATTGTCTGCTGATAACAAATGTCAACTATTTCTATGTATATTTTGACTTTTTTACTAAAATCGCCAAGTCCAAAATGATTCATACCCCTTGAAATTGTCATAGATTTTTGAGAAAATGTAACCTCTATATAGTTCCATAAAGTCCTAGTAATGTGCTAGTCAAAAAGCCAGTGCGCTATTATGGTCCATAAATGCCAGAGATTTGCACATTGTGGCTGCTCACAAGACGTTTAAAGGCTATAAAGTCATATCCAGGTGTTTTCAAGTATAAGTTGCCGCAGAGCAAAGCACAATGACAAAGTACAAGACGTTGCACACTGTGAAATCTCAGTGGGTGCGGTAGAAAGCCAGAAGTGACCCCCGTGCTGACAAGAATGGTATAGAGGCCAAGAAGAGTCCAACAATCATCACCAAGACCTTCCTGATGAATCTGGGCAATTCTGGTCCAGATATTTAAAGACAGATACTTCAAACATAAAAATAGAAAAAAATCATCACTTTAACATAATGTCTGACCATCTTTTTTTCACTTGTTTGTCATTTCCAACCATAAGAAGCTTATTGGTCTAAAAAAAAAAGTCACTATAATTCAAATTCGCCTTTTGGCACAAACAGTATTAGCTTTAACTGTATAACTAGTTTTCCTTTAACTTGAACTTACCTGCAATAACAAATCTTAAATTTAAATGCACAATATTTTGTGTTGTTGTTTATTTTACATGATCATTCCTGTGTTAATTTCATTCCGATTCACGAATGCAGCTCTCAACAACATGGACCTCATCGGTAGTAATTTGCCGACGTTAAATTTTTACCCATTTACCCAAACATTGTAAATAATTACGCTTACTTTCCTCTTGAGGCTTTAAAAGGCACCTTAAATGTTGTGCCTTTCTCCCAGTTGCCAGACTGTCTCAGTGTGGAGTCACCTACACTTTGACTTATTCATTGTGCCTGTGAATTATTCAGAGTAATTTCAGAAGCAGTCTCTTTAGTGCAGGAGTTGTGTAGAAGATGAATATCAACAGACTGACTGAGTGTTTGGTCTGATGGAGGAATTTAACCATCTGATGTCAAACATATTCCTTTGGTACTGTGACCACTTCCTGTTTTTGTCTTCTGGTTATAAATCTGTATATATATATATATATATATATATATATATATATATATACTAGAAATTGATCCAATTGTGACATTGTTTTATCCTATTTTTTTTTTATTAATTTTATTTTGTTTAACAAAATAATTTTTATCCTGTATTGTGTCTTGCCTTTTTTGCACATATGTTTGCTGTTGCCCGTTCCTATATCATGTACGCTCAATTTATGTTTGCTGCTCAACTCAGGTTGTTTTACAATGTGCAGTTTAAATAAACTTGATTTTCAGTGATTTGACTGTGGAACTAAGAGAATGCTATGGGTGGAAATAGATGAAACTAGCAACTAAATTTGAGTTGCTCAGCTTGAATATTTGCAGTAACACTGACTTTGAATTACATTTTAAGATACCTGAATAATGGTATGAAAAAATATTTAGATTTACATCATTTTGAAGTAAATGTAATCTACTTAAATCTAATGTAAATCAAATAGTTGGAATTTCAACTTCTCAATTTGAATAAATGCATTTGAAATGGTTTTGAATCACATCATTTAAAACAGAATGTATTACACTGAAGTTCAAACTGAATTTGAATCATTCCACCTAAATAATTGTATTCAAAAACAATCTGAATTACATCATTTGAAAATCAATTGCTAGATTGAAACTGAATTTGAATCACAATTGAATTTATTTGATAGAAACTCATTTTTAAACCTGAATTCAAATTTAACCTAATAAATTCAATTTCAAACACTGTGATTCCAATTCACTTATCAGTGATGTGTTTCTGCCTATAAACTGGTGTCATAATTAAATGTTGTAAGGAGAAAAAATAAGACAATAGCAGAAACTCCAGTGTTAAAAGACTGTACTGTTAAAGTAGATTAAAATTTATAAATAACTAGACGCATAGATAAAAAATAATTTCAGAATGACTGATTTATTGATTGATGTTATTTTGCCTTTTTTTAAAGAATGATTTTTATATTCCCGTCTTGTGTTTTTACAACAAAGAAGCTAATTTCTCTAATTAATTAAGTGTAAATAAATACTCGTGGGTGTCGGGTTTCCGCTGAGGCGGTGGATCATCTGTGTTCTGGACGTCAGCCTGCGGAGGGCTCACAGTTCAACGGTCACATCTCCTCCTCTATCAGCAGAAGAAGAGCCTCGCAGTGCGGCAGTCGTCAAGCGGTCGGTGTCGGTGCGGGCAGAGCGTGGACGGAGCAGTATGTGATGGTTATCCGCGGAGCCAGGAAGCAGGCTAGCTGTTAGCCAACCTCCAGCCGCCGCCGCTTTCTTCTTGTTGGGGGGGAAACAGACACCTTTTAGCAGGTATGGAACTAACTTCTCCAACACAGCAACCAAGTCACTCTCGCATTCTTCCTTAATGCTAACTGACTTCGCTAGCTAAGCAGCTAGCCGTCGTGCTAACGTAAGCTAACGCGGCTAGCGAGGAATACAACCACTACTAGCGATTGAATACTTCAGAAGAAGTGTAACACAACGGAGCCACCACCAGTTCTACTGTCCAAGTAGTGTTAAGAATAGTGTACGCACTGATAATAGGCGGTTAATGACCAAACCAACCCCGCTAAAGGGCGACTTCAGGCTAGCTCAAGCTGCACCTAGCCTGCCCAGGTTAACCTGATTGGCGTGCCACTTCCTGAATTCCTGAGGCTTGATATAAGTTTATTTACATAGCAGGTTGCACAAGGTTTGCATGCATGTATTTACAAAACTCAGACAACCGGTTTGCTGTTCAGCAGTCACTGCTGTGTGTTTGAGTGGGACCAGACGGTAGTTATTCCTAAATATGCTGTTTCTCTGATGGATTTTTCCCACTCGTGAAATAATGAACTGTAGTGTCTCTTGTGGAAACGGTAGGTCCCTGCTGTCAAGAGGATAACATCGCACTTTGTGGCTTTTTCACAGCAGCAGCATTGATTATTCAAGTAGTTGTCAACTACTAAATTATTCACAAACTATATTGATGATCAATTAATTGATTTGAGTAGTTTTAATAAGAAATAAAAGTTAAAATTCTTGTATTGCAGCTTCTTAAATGTGAATATGTTCTGGTTTCTTTACTCTTCTAAGATAGTAAACTGAATGTCTTTGGGTTGTGGACAATTTAAGGATATTATCTTGGGCTTGGATACGATGATCGACATGTTTTACTACTTTCTGACATAGTATAGACCACACAACAAATCGGTTAATCAAAAAAGTAATCATTAGCTGCAGCCTTACCTGTGAGCGTCTTGTTGTTACCTCAGGTGTCTGGGCTGGCCTCGACTGTGCTTTAGGTCAGCATCTGCACTGTTTGGTCGTAAATGTGACAGACCACATCAACGCATCGAGCCTCACTATGGGTCAGGACAGGGGGAAGTATGATTTCTACATCGGTTTGGGACTGGCCATCAGCTCCAGCATCTTCATCGGAGGCAGTTTCATCCTCAAGAAGAAAGGACTTCTGAGGCTGGCGAGGAAGGGATCGATGCGGGCAGGTAATTATCTTTCCTTAGCATCTAATACACATGACAGCCAGATTTTCTTAAATTTGAATATTGCCTGGGTTCTGTCCTCGTCTTTGGGTTGTGGACTAAACAAGACATTTGGGAAAGATTGGCATTTAGTAGACCCAACAAATAGTTGATTAATCTAGGGGAAAAAATGTTTCTTCGATGCAGCCCTAATAGTAGCTAACTGAAAGGGACACCATGTTCAACGTTACCAGCTGACTTCTGGCACTCCCTGCTGTAGTTGTGCAACTATGAAAACCAGCTGCACAGTCAAACCAGTACAGCCAACCCATTAACATACCTGTGTACTCCTTTGCTACGTTTCAGGCTTGTCTGGTTGTGCTCACCTGTGTAGGGTGTGTGTGTGTGTGAGTGTGTTTGTGTGAGTCATCGACACACTCTTAGTACCTAGCAATCATTAACTTCACTGTTTCACTTGACCTTCAGCTCAAATCCAAAGCAGCTACCTGACTTGAAATCACGGTGGTTGTGTAATTCAGATTTTGCTTACATGCAAGTGTTATTTAAATGAGTAGATTTACGTGTAATGAAACTCTTGTTTTGTTTGCTTTTCAGGCCAGGGTGGTCATGCATATCTAAAAGAATGGCTGTGGTGGGCTGGTTTATTATCAAGTAAGTTCTAACACTGTAGTTCCACATAATAATGTCATTAGTTCCATGCACATTTAGCATTTATATGTGGATCCTCCAGTTAAATTCTATCAAGGTGGGTTGAGAACATGTTTTTTATACATCTGGGTTATTGTTGTTTCTTCAGGATTTGCTATATTGCTGTATTTTATTGTGCAATACATCCCCACTTCAGACCTCTAGCTGTCTTCTCAGTTTTCTAACCAAATGTGTGTGTACATGGGAACGTATCCTTGTACTTATTATTGTTGCGACAGACAGTAAACCTCAGGCTGTATTGCAGTGTTTACTTGCATATGTCTGCCTTCATTACAGCGGTAGCTCCTTTCAGACGTGCACTCCTATCTGTTATTCTGATGACATCTGAACGTGTCGGCTTCTTGTGTCACTTTTCCATACAGGTCATGATGGCGGTCTTACTAAGTCAGACATATCAATGTTTTCGTATCACTTCCAACACGGTACAAGTCTGAACTGTATGCTGCCACATTAACAGATAGGAGCACAAAGACTATGTACTTCAAGTTGTGTGAATTGATTTGAAGGCTTTTTCCTTATTTCAGTGCCAATATTGATCCAACGATAACAGAGCAAAAAGCACACTTTGCTGCCAAAAACACCAAAACATCTTTCTCATTCACTTTGCTTACACATCTATGACCAACTAAAATGTGTGTTAATAAAAAGGTCAGGTTAATGAGACTCGATAATAATACCCGTAGGCCGTGTTTATATTGTTTAGTTTGTAGCTTCCTGTTTGTAGGAGTCTTTACTCTGAGTTTATTAAATACCTGCAGCATCAGACAGCTGCAGGAATCCTTCAAGCCACATCAGAATGACAGTTGCACACATTTATAAACAGGAAACAACAGCAGTAATTTTGTTAGTAACTTAAACTATAGATTAACACAACATGGAGAGAATCTATCAGCATCTAATGACAAGTCACACCGTGTACTTTTCTTCATCTCAGACAGGTGAATTTGCAGACAATGTTATAGATTAAAGCTGCAGTTACATTATTTGTTACTTAGCAGTAGGTTGAGTCCTGAGCTCTGTCAAAGCTGTCAAGATATTCTTATTGTCCTGTTGGTAAAGTAGTTAGATTATTACATACAAACAGAATTTTTCATGTTTTGGAAATTATAAACGTGGATTTTAGTTTCAATCTCACATGTTATTAATGTTGTGTGATCTGTGTCTAAAAGACAGAACGCTGCCACTTTAACAGCTTGATGAAGCCGCAAAGTCATGAATCCCACGTGAGGAAAATGCTTTAGTTATCCCTTTAACATTTGGTAGTTAACTTCATTTGTCCTGACCTTTTTTACAGTGGGGGCTGGGGAAGCAGCCAACTTTGCAGCATATGCCTTTGCTCCTGCAACGTTGGTCACTCCGCTGGGAGCCCTCAGCGTGCTCGTCAGGTACACGTGACTCACTGCATGTACTGGACACTTACACCTTGTCTTAGTTGATATTATGTTTGTAATTGGATTTGTGGAGCAGTTGGCTGACTATAAATGTTGTTGCAGTGCGGTGCTGTCGTCGTACTTCCTGACGGAGCGGTTAAACCTGCATGGGAAGCTCGGCTGCCTGCTCAGCATCCTGGGCTCCACCACCATGGTGATTCATGCTCCGCAAGAGGAAGAGATTAGCAGCCTAGAGGAAATGGCCGTCAAGCTGGTTGATCCAGGTACTGAAAAACTGCACATCAGGAATCCTCTTCAAAAATATTTCCTGTATCCCTGAACTTTCACTTTTTTATTACAATATTCTGACAATATAGATATAAAGAATAGTAAGGGTATTTAGATGCTTTCTTACTTATGTCGGTGCTCATTTTCCCCACAGAAACATGCTTCATTTCTTGATTTAACCTTCTGAATCACCAAACTTGCCAAAATATCGACCAAATGACACCATTTATTGGAGCCAGAAACCATATAAACAGAAAGAATCCTTCCTTCGTCATCCAACTTGACCTCCAGTATCAGGAGAAATAATTAAAGCATCTAAATCTACAAATCCTGATATTTTATCCTTTTCACTTAACTCCATGTCTCAATTAAAAATTTACCAAAAATGTACTTTTTGCTCTTCCCAGATTGTATTTATTTATTTATTTTTTAAAAACATGAAATTCTGACTAGGGCCTGACCGATACAGATTTTTTGAGTCCGATTCCGATATTTGGCAAAAAAAAAAAAATTCTGATAACCGATTAATCGGCAGATTAATTTAAAAATATATAATGAATAAAATAGCTTCTTTTTTTGTCCCTTAATGCCTACAGCAACAAAGATATGAATCACAGGCAAAAAAAACTAATTCTGAACAAATATGTCTGTATGTGAGGTATTTTATTTTAAATTTGCATTGTGCAGTTTTCTTTCTATGGCGCATGAGTATAGTTACCGGTTGTACTGATGAATTTGTCTTTAGATTTAGACCATAGCTGTCTGCTGTATATAAGCAACATGATGAGTTACTGGCAGAACATTATGTATGCAGCCCTCTGATGTTCTGTACTCTCAAAGACCGTGCTGTCTTTAAAGTTGATGACAACAAGTTAGTTTAGTTCCCATAAGTTAGTTAAAAAGTTGGATAAAAAGTTTTAAAGTTATTTTCTGTAGTTCTCTGTCAGAGTGAGGCTCTATGCGCTGTTTTGCGGCAGAGTGAGTGATCTCACCACTGTGCGTTTGTCAGCTCTCTTAACTCTGTCATCGCCGTGAGCCAAGTTTGACTTGTTTACAACATGCAGCAGTAAAAACGGAGCTTTTCGTGGTGTTGCTAAAGTGTTTTACACAACATTTGTCTTTTTACAAAATCAAATTGTACAAAATGCATGTACGAAAGCGACTGTGACACTAAACAGCATTTACTGTTTAATGAGAAATTAAGACTATATCAGCGTTTAATCTGCAAGACTCCGGCCGATTATGAGTATTTTGAAAAGGGCTATAATCGGCTGATTTAATTGGCCATCTGATAAATCGGTCGGGCCCTAATTCTGATTGAGCTGCACAGTCACGCTTTCTAGGCTGAATTAGGCTGAACTGCAGGTGTTGTATGGAAGTAGCAGGTGTGGGGAAGGAAAAAAAAAATCTGAAAAAACATGTGAAGCCAACATTTTTTTCCCACCATATGTAACACCTGTGGGCACTTGGAAAAAAAGTTTCACATGTTGATTGTAGACTTTTCCTCCCCGTTTTTGTTAAAATAAGTTATCAGAAAATATGTTTGCTTTTTTTTTTCTAACTTTGCGATACTTTTTGAGTTCTCTCTCTCTTATTACTATCGATGGTTGTGCTGTTTCCATACAGGTGCAGGGCTTTATATTGTTGTGAAAGCCCACAGTGAAAAAAAACAAATGTGACAGGAGCAAATCAACGCCCTAGGACTGCTTAGGGTTCAGATGGTTAAAGCAAAAAATAACTTCTTTTTCCAACCTAATACTCCTGTCCTCCCATTTTTTTGTTATAGGGTTTGTCATCTTCGCCACTCTCGTCATCATTGTGGCCCTCATATTTATATTCATGGTGGGTCCTCGCTACGGTCAGACCAACATCCTCGTCTACATCACCATCTGCTCAGTAATCGGGGCGCTGTCAGTGTCCTGTGTCAAAGGACTGGGCATCGCCATCAAGGAAGCAATCGCTGGGAAGAGTGTAGTGACAAACCCGCTGGCGTGGATCTTGCTGTTGGGCCTGGTGGCCTGCGTGAGCACACAGATCAACTACTTGAACAAGGCTCTGGACATATTCAACACGTCCCTGGTGACGCCCATCTACTACGTGTTCTTCACCACGTCCGTGCTCACCTGCTCCGCCATCCTCTTCAAAGAGTGGGAGCACATGGGCGCAGACGACGTGATCGGGACCCTCAGCGGCTTCTTCACAATCATCGTGGGCATCTTCCTGCTCCACGCCTTCAAAGACATTAGCGTCAGCTTGGCCACTCTTGCCGTGTCCATGAGGAAGGAGGAGCGAGCATTTCCTGCGGCCAACGGCATGGCTTCCCACAGCACCTACGAACTGCTACGTAACGAGTCCACCGAGGACATGGAGGACAGAGAAACGGGTTTGCCTTTTGATAGCGTCTCTAGAAGAAATGGAGCAATGAATTCCTTGTTGGATCACTAAGGAACTTTTTTCAGCTATGTACTGATTCAACCATGGCATTGATGTGGACATGGTGTATGAAAACAATAAGACAATCAGCTGTGTGGGGAGTGACTTGGACAGACCAGTGGATTGTATTTTATGTTTTAATTTGCCTTACTTTTCTCAGAATATGAGCTGGTCATGTTCAGTTACAGTTAGAACTTAATTTCATTCCTCTGTAGCGCTGTAAATAAGTTTGTTTTTTTGTTTTTTTTAAAGAAATGTTTTGTTATATGTACATGCATATTCATGCACTGACTTACTTTCTATAAATCAAGAAGATAAAGTTTTAATATATATTCTATATGAGGTCCTCCTGACAATGACTACATTTGATAGGACATTCACTATGATTTGAGTTTTTGTGATACTTGAAAGTAACAATTTTTGTTGGGAGTCATTCTGAACTTTTTTTTGGTAGTTTTTACATGAAAAGCTCGGTGAAACCAACAGATTTGTTACATATTTATTGAATTAAAATGATTAAAACATTTGAAACACAAGGCACAGTGAATAAATGCTTAACATGAGTATGAGCTTTGTTACTTTTCAATTTCCTTTAAATGTTTAGCATGCATGTTCAACAGTGTAGAAAATACAAATTTACTTCCACCCTTACTTTAAAATAGGTTACTGTTCACCCTTAATATTCCACCACTGCAAACCCTTAAATACTTACCTGATAAAACTAATTTCCCCTCCCTGATCTATAGATTTCTGCAAGTATAAAACAAAGAATAGTTTATCCAAAAAAGTGGAAGTGTCTATTCTTTTCTGATAAGGCACAAGTGAATACAAAAAAAAAAAAAAAACATCATTCTGACAAAAATGTGGCCCAACTTATTACATTTAATGGTCCTTTGCTACTGAAGACCTAAAGGAAATGAGGAGTAATATTTGTGGATAGTCTGGTAATGATGACAGTGTTTGGAACTTCACGCTGGTCCACAGAGTCGACGATGGCGGAAGCATCTCAGCTGCTGGCGAGCGACTGGTGAATCGGCGGCTGGAAGCATCGCACGTGTTCCACTGGCATGTTCTCGCCATCTCCGGACTTTAGGTACTTGTTCAGGATGGCGAAAATCTCGTTGTTGAGGACTTGGAATTTGCGGATTCTGTCCACCATCTTCTTCAGGGGCTGAAGAGAAACAAAACACAGGAACACGCTGAGTATTGTGATGAAAGAAGAAGACTTTCACTCATTTCATGGTTTGGTAGTTTAACCCTTTGAACTCTGAGCAGTTTCTGGAAGTCCTTTTTGCTGCAGTCACATTTATACTCACTGTGGGCTCATTTTTTTTAAAGTCCTGCACCTTTATGGAAACTGTACAGCCACAGCAGGAAGTAGAACTCAAAAATGTCAGTTTTATAAATGGCAAAAGTCATAAAAATAGGAAAAACAAATTGAATATCTTCACTTATTTAACAAATATGGCAAACACCTAGTACACGTCACATTTTTTCTAGTGTGCAGAGGCGTTACCAACATTAGAAATAAATACTGTCTTTACGTACAATAGATATTTTACTACTACATCTGCGTAAATAAAGCCTGCAGGAAAGCTATAAAGTCCTAGAATTGTTGGTCACAGCTGAGTCACTTGTGACTTCTCGGTTGTGCCAAGGAACACAAGGAACAACTATTTTTTGTGTGTGCTACAGCAGGTGCGCAAATTCTATATTTTTGGAAAAGTTTTAAATGTGTAGAATGAAGTGATTTTGATTAAATGTCACGTTTGAAGCTTAGATTTAGTGTTTTGCTGTAATGGCATGTCACAGATGAGTAGCTCAATGACCGTTGAAGTTCACATAATTTCTGGCTCTAACAAATGGTGTAATTTGTTGATATTACAAAAAAAAAAAGAGAGAGAGAGAGAGAGAGAGACACAACATAAATGTAAAACTTGCCGGTTTTGTGGTTCTGAGGGTTAGAGTGAGTGAGGTTTATGATACTCAGTGTCAAAAGGTACAACTGGACGCATACTAGTCGCTTTTAAACACAGAAATTTTAGTCTAACTATACACATGATCCATGACGGTGAAGATACAGAGAATAATACAGAATAATACAGACTAAACTGTACAACTAGTAGTGTTTCACTTTGCTGTCTCCAAACTATGATTCAATAAAAAAAAAGAATTCTGAAAAGAGTCACTGAAATATGCAGGTGCTGAAAGTGATTCGGTTGCTGGTCCATTTGAAGCCTGTCCTGTGAAGAACCGCCGTTTCGAGGTTGCATTAAACGGTCTTGTCTCTCTGACTCACCACACTCTTGATGATCTCGTCCTTGCCATCGTGCTTCTGCACCTTGAGAAGGTGATAGCTGAAGTCGAGGATGTCGAAGCGTCTCTGTTGTCCCAGGAGGGCGATGATCATGCAGCCAGCCCAGTGGAGGCCATCTCCAAAGCACTGCCTGGAGAACAGGAAAGGGGTGCGTGAGTAAAGTTCAGAAAAGAAAGACATAGTCTCTGTGACGTCACCCATCACTGAGGGCCCTTTAAAAGCCTTGAGTTTTGAATGTCGCCATGGCTATCTTCATCTTTGGAAACCGGATGTATTAAGTGAGGACCGGATCTTTAAACTCAAGGACACTATTTATAGCTCTTCTCTATTTTACTCTAAATGGGAGCATAAATTTACAAAATGAACATCATGTTGTATCAGAGGAGACTTCAAAGTAGTGACTGAGACCATAAGATTATTAGGAAAATGCTCACTGAGGTAACAGATTAAGTGAGAAGTTGGGTTAACTTTCCATAGACCTCTATCTATTGAGTCTTGTTTTTGCAACCAGAGGAGTCGTCCCCTGCTGGTCGGACCCAGAGGCTGCATTCATCTTTTACATCCAGTCAGTGGTAAAGATGTGAAGATGTGGTGTAGATGCGTGTCCTGCTGCACTCACTCCACTGTGAACTCGTGGGCTCCCACAGGGATGCAGTACACAAACTGCATGGCGCTCCAGAGGCGGTGGAACTCCACACACTCGTCCACGTGCATCACGCCGTTGCTGGGTAACGGTCCACGCCAGATGGGGTCTTCCAAGAAGCCTCGCACGCGTGTGAGGATGACCTCAAACATGGACAGACCGCAGCACAGCCTCTCTTTGGTTAGAAGGTCGCCCTCGCGAGCAATGGCTATTTGCTGAGAGAGAAAAGGAGAAAAGATCAGCACAGCACACATCTTTCATTTGGAGCGTTATTCACCTGCTGACGCTGTAATTAACACAATAAAGACAGCTTCCCATCGAGGCTTTTCAAGCAGACCCTACCTGTGGGGTGCCCAGGCGCTCTATCAGTGGAACCATATGCAGTGCTGTGTATTTGGCTTCCAAGCGCTTCATCTTGGCATCCAGGCGTTCCCCCTCTGTAGAGCAAGGAAAAGACAAGTGTTTTTCTTTTTTTTTTTTTCGATCAACGAATCCCATTAAAAAAAAACACAAACACTTGATCCTACTCATAATGTAGCCAAAACCTAAACCGACATATCCCTCTGTGGAGCTCCACCACAAACTATTAAAACACATTGTTGGTCCACACTGTTGCACTGATTGACATGTTCCAGACCAACGGTTGTATTTTTTGACTCTATCCTACATACAGCGCTCCCTGCTGGGGTGTTGGTGAGGGCTGGATCTGACTGAGAACTCGAGGACAGGACACAATGCAGATACGGCAGCTACCTGCCCCACCCTAAAACTACAATCTATTTGACTTTTAATGCTGCCATGATTTCCAAAATAAACAGCAAAACCTGTATTTACCTTTGACATGGACTCTGGGAAGAATGTTTTGGAAAGGTGCAGCATGCAGCAAATCACAAACTTCTTCCTGCGACTGGAAGGAAAATATGGTAACATGTTAAAACAACTGGTGAGCACATAGAAATGCATAAAAACACATTTATATTTGATCCTGAATTTGTCCCGTTTTCCTGCGTAGATGAAGATTCGTACCAGACTCTGCTCACTCAGCAGACAGAACAGCATGGCGTTGCCGACTTCCCTCAGGTTCTGGAAACACACCGTCTTCAGCTCAGCGTACTCAACGATGTCCTTCAGCTGATGGTGGAAGAATTCCAGGATACCTGAAAATAAATACTGCCAAGTTATTTCACAGCCTCCACCTCCGCCTTAACATCAGTAAAATCAAATGCATCATCGTTGACTGGAGGAATGTTGCATCCAACCCCCCCACGATGAGCTGTACAGATGGCTCGCCTGTGGAATACGTCAATTCCTTTAAAAATCTAGGCTTCTGGCTGGAGTCATCTCTGTCTTTCGCCATACACATTAACAGTCTTCAGACTAAACTCAAAACCAGACTATCCTTCCTCTTGGCCAGGTCATGTTTGCAAATGAGAACTGGTTCTCAAACATTTCTACCTGGCAAAATAAAGGTCAAATAATAATAAAAATATATATATATATTATTTCAGCTCACATGTTAATACATATCTGCCACTAGAGGTGTCACAATATACCAGGTATCCACAATAACTGTGTTATTTAAAAATGAAATACTTGTATAATGTTAATAATGCACATATGATAACATTGTAAATAACTGAGAGCCAGTAACTATGTCCAACACACAGCTAAGATTATGGGCTCTAACTTCAACTTCCTTCCTACACTTCTGCCTTGAGTGTAATTAATTTCTCAAAGAAACAGACAAAACACACAATAAACAAAGTCAAATATGCATTGGATTGATAGCATTATTTGTTTTCCCTCCAATTTTCAATAGGTATTGCAATAATAATGTCAGCGTGAATGCTTCCAGACACACAGTAAGTAAACATCTGACATAATTTCAGCACATTTCTATGACACATCATCTTATATCTCAATGACACCTTCCTGGTTAAATAAAGAAATAAAAATAAGAAAATGCTCCTTTTCTGAAATCTGAAGCAAAAAGGTCTCTAAAATGAAAGTACTGCTACATTCCCTCTTAACTCTGTTCCCCTGCATATCATCAATGTTGTATTTAATATGATGCCAAGCAGGTGTTTTAACAAAAAGTTCATTTCAATAACAATGTGATTCGTTTGAAAGTTTCATTTAAAACTTTATAATTGCTCATTTTCAGCAGTTTCACAGCTTGATTCTTTTAGCTCAAGTGCTGATTTCTGACTCACAGCATCCAGGGACAATTACTGTGGTGAAGGGCTTTAAAATGAATGGAATTTTAATCACAAATTTGGCTCCACAATTAAATGAACAGAAGCCACTGAAATACCGACATGTACAATGCAAGCTCCACTTATAGAAAACTCTGTACAGAGAAAAACTCTGCTAATATTAAAAAGTGAAGAAAATTACTTGGTTTCAAACTGGGTAAATATGATGTTGGGACACATTATTACACTCCTTTAATTATGCTTTTTGGTCAGACACCTGTCTGAGCTGCTGAGCTGTGCAAGCTTAGTGAGGAGACTAGAGGATTCTCGGTGCACAGTTGCCTCGCTATCATTAATTGAAGTGTCTTGCAAGAAATGAATCTTCTGCAAGTGAGACACTTCTGGTAAAATTTTGTTCATATTTTGCCTCAAGGAGACGCACTAAATTCAGGTGAAGAATATTTTAAGTCTTATTTTGATGCAAAGATTTGTACGGTAGCAGGAATGTAGCACGACACAAATTGAAAACAGAGTTCAATTTCTTTTAATTTAAAACTGCACCCATTTGTGTACCACTGAATGAAGAATTAAAGAAAAAAATCCTGGAGGGGAAAAACAAAAAAACAAAAATAAAGCAGACAGGCTACATTCCACCTACCTGGGGAGCCATACTCATGACGTGGCAGTCTGCAGATCTTGGGCATCACCTCCATCAGGGTCTTCACATACTGCATGATGGTACCTTGAAGCTACGCAAGAAAAGTAGAGCTTTAATCATTTCCCTAAAAGGCCGTGATGACAAGCAAACTGAATGAACAATAATTCCCTCCTTTTACCATTTATCTGATATCAGACAACTTTACTCTTATACATAACTAACAAAGAATTCAGCCTCCTCACAGTGACGTCCTCCATCTGTAACAGCGGCACTGAAATCGTGCCTCCCACACACCATTGTGGCTTCCTCTCGCACTCACCAAGCTTTTGACGACCTTCAGCAGCTCCTCCATCACCACAGCGATGCCCTGGTAGCCCAGCAGCCTGCACATGACCTTGATGTGTGGGGGTCCCACAAAGTTTCGGTAGGAGCCAAATATGCTGCTGTATGCCAGGTTCAAGGTCTGCATGCACAGAAAGACAGGTGACAGTAAGAAATGGTTTGAACGACTATTGTTTGAAGCATCAGAAAGCAAGGACAATGGTAGATAAATGTTTTTTTGGTAGTAAAGTCACTGCTTGCTGGTAGCCTTGCCATTTTTAACAAATGGGTGCTGAAGGGTAAGTTTGACTCATGTGGGTGTATTCGTGGCTGCTGCAGAGCTGAGTCACTTTGTCACACTGGTAACACTTTGAACATCCAAAGGCACATTAACAGTTTATGGCAGGGAAATTTTAAAAAATATATCCTTAACACAACTGGGTTGCTTTAAGTCCATATTGATATTAATTTTTCAAGGCTGGATTTTCTTTTATTTACAATTAAAGCCTCTCTGTATTTGGATTAGAGTTGTTATGTATGAACGACGGGCTGTCCAAGGTTTAATTCTTTAGATGCAGCATATCACTCCTTAACAGCCAATAGTTATGGGACACATAGTTGTCTATTGTATCCAGGAAATGGCTTGCCTGTTCTGCAAGTGAGGAGGCATCAGGCATTTGTTTTTATTTATTCATAAAGCTATTTTATGAAGCCTTTCTGTAGAGAGTTAGAGGATCAGCTCTTTGCTACTGTGCCCCACATAGTTGAAATATGCTTCAACAAAATCTTAAGTCGACCTCTTTAACTCCACTGAAGCAATGCTAAGGTTTAAGTGCTGCTCTTATTAACTGCACCTCTCACTGCTTTTAATTTTTTATTACGTTTATTTACATAGCACTTTTGAAATAGTTAATATTGTTTGATTATAAATAAATAAATGAAAGGCACTTCAAGCCAAACATTTGTTACTGCACTCTATGGACTTGGAATCATTTCCACAGACGAGGCCATGAAACGGCTGTAGTGTAAACTGTATATAGAATAAGACGGATGTAGTGGATGTGGAAGGGGGCGATGGACCACCCACTGCCATTTTGAAACCTTGAGTTTGGAATTTAAAACCAAAGGTGACAAGTGAACAGTGAATTTGACTGACAACTCGAGGATGACATTAACGGCCTTATAGAAGAAACTTATTAATCACAAGTAGCCCTGTCCCAAAACACGCCCTCCTTTATCGTCTATTTTACTCTGAATGGACTGAATAGTATTTAAGGAGACTTTAAACTAACCACTGGGACTAGGCATATCTGTTCCAAACATTTACTTAACTGATCGGTATCGACCAAAACCTAGATCTGATCCATTGTTTGTTCCCTAATAATGCATTATTATAAATCAATAATCGATTTATTGATAACACAAATTCAGCACAGGGGACAGTAGCCCTGTGCTGGTATTGCTGTTGGTTAACAGACAAGTAACACTGACTGCAAAGGCGGATCTGTTACATGTGCTGCTGGAATAAAGAAGTGCTGTCCTAGTCGAGCCCAGCTTATGTCAAAAACAGCAGCTCTGGACAAAGGTTGCCAAGCAATACAGAAGATGTTGTCATGGTGGTACCTTTTCTAGTTAAACCTCCACAACGCTCTCTGCTTCCCAACCCGGAGCTGCCTGTGGTCTGAGTGACCTCAGGCTGCTAAAGTAACGTGGCACAACAGCAAATCTACAATGCTTGAAGTGTGTATTGTCTGATTAAATGGTATTGGATCAGCAGATACTGAATATTAAATGACTTGGATCCAATTGTCCATTTTATAAATATAATGGAATTTATTTGCAGGTACAGCACAGCTATCAGCTACATTGTAATTTTAGCGTGAAATTGGTTTAACATGATAGCATGCTAACATTTACTAATTACTAAAGCCAAGAGACAGCTAAGGTTGATGAGAATGACTGTACTTTTGCAGGAACATGTTCATCAACCAAAGTTTTCTGCAGAGGAAAACGTTTTCACGTCATGGAGTCAGCAGATCACTAAAGTTTGGAGGATTCATGGTCTGGGACCCATGAATGTTTCTGTGAAAGCCATGGCTATCCAATTTTCATGTATAATTCAACAGCAATGAAAAAGACAATTAATTACTTATCCAAAAGCTGTAGCCATCTTAGTTCTGATGGATAAAAACTGGTTGTTCTGTTTAGAGGCATGAATGCGCTTTGGGAATTTGAAAGTGTTTGGTAAATCATGAGACATCTTGTGTGGAGATTTTAGCCCGAGGGCGACACAAGAGGAAAGCTGTGGTGTTAAAGATGCCAAGGATGTGTGTCGCAGCAATGTGCCCTTTAGATATTAACATTTTTTTGCCAAAGTAGACACATGATAAAAACAAGAGTGCCAGTGCACCATTTGGATCATCCTTTGGGGACCATGGAAAGCTACAGTAAATTTCATGACAATCTGGCTGGCAGTTGTTAAGAGACTTTTCTGGGGAACAAACTGTGGGCAGATGGATCAACCAACTGAACCACATTTCAGCTCGTCCCCAGATGCCACCAGTAGATATTAAAGATACGGTGGCATGGACCAGAGCGCTGGTCAAGAGGAAATTAACGATCAGCATCACTGTGAGGTCCTTAGATCAATTAGCAGGGCAACAACTTTGAACGAAAAAACAACATTAAAGCAACATAATTTACAATAATTTAAATACAATGTGCATATAATGACCCGCTTAGAGAGTCGCTCCCTCTCTCCCCTGCTATAGAGAGATGAAGCTGCTGCTGTTGCTCTAATCCAACAGCACTCCCTCTAGTGTGGCCACAGTGGAGATAAGGACACACTGATCTCTGCTTCAGTCCTGAGGTTGCAAACCTACACAGCAGCATCAGAGCTCGGACGGTGGAATAGATGTTAATATGACTAAATAGCAGCAGTACAGGATCATCTGGACACCTCAGGCTCTGCAGATTGTGTGTTCAACACGTGCTGGCACAGTTTTCCTGGTAAGTCTTCCTGCTATTTATTTATTGCTTTTAAAAAATGACCACTAATTACTTTCTTAACATACTGATAATATTTTATATACAATTAAAAAAATTAAAAAATACATATGAAATGATGCATTTACTAAAGTATTTCCAGTGTACCATTAAACTGTACCAGTAATAAAACACATCTAGAACTGATTTCAAACCTACAATTTTTGTGAGACCAGCTGTGTAGCTTAGGTATTTTTGTAGGATGGCTTTTTTGGGGGAAAATATGCAGTATAGAGCAAAAATAACACACAACTTAACCACGCACTTTGAATGTGGCTACTTCTCAAGGAGCACCACACCCTCCCTGTGTTAGTCTCAACCAGAAGTAAACATTATTTCATGCCGTTTTGAACCATGCAAGCAGAAGATAAAATGTGATTTTCTCAGAAGCTTGCTTTTAAAACCCTAAAATCTCCTCCACAATCAAATAGGTCGACATCTGTTTGGAGTAAAGAGCATGTCATTATTTGGCATTCTATAAGAGAAAACTGCAACTTTCAATATTTACTATAAATAATCAGAGCTAAAGCCAGTGGGCATTCTACTAAATCCTGCCCAGTGGGTCTTAACAGCTCAAGGTTGACAGATCATCACCTCTCTCTTGTAACAGGTGACCTGCAGCACAGATGAGCCTCTTCAGAAATCATTCTGCATTATGTAATTTGCTGAACATCTGCACAGAACCCTCACTTCCCTCCCACCACCGCTCTTTGTCCCTGATAATCCTTCATACAATGCTTATTATCCTCTGATACTGTTGTTTTCTTTTTATGCTTTGTATATGAGTGGGGAAGGCCCGGTGGCCGCGGTATTTTTCGGTTATTGTGTTTAACATTTTGTTTCAGATTTTAAAATCAGAATGTAATTACATGTTTTATTGAAATTGTAATTTGGCCCCAGGTGAGTTAGTATTCAGATTTATTTTTTATGCATCCAAAAAGCAGAAAGGTGCTCCAAAATGCAGAGAGTCAAAAGAGGCTGTACTCATGCCCAAAAAGCAGCACAAGGCCGACCCTGATATTTTCATGCTGCTTTAATGACTCCTCGTTAGTGATGGAGGCTCCACACAGTCTTCAGGTGTTCAAACATTAAAGTTGCAACTATTCTTTTATGTCATGTTTGATAATGTCTGAAGTGGAAAACAATGAAAGAAACCGCTAAATTAATCATGTGGGGTAAATGCTCACTTCTTGTTAAAATTTTTTTTTTTTTTTAAAGTGTTTCCATCTCTTATGAAGCACATTAATGGTTTAAACTCAAATTCAAAAATGGGTGTCAATGTTTGTTGAAATGCTGCCATTTCCAATAACTTTCATAATGTGACACTTCAAAATGTGTGTATGGAAACTACCGTGCTGTCAGAAGTTAGTTCTGCCAGTTGCCATGTTTCCATAATGTTCCATAAAGTTGTTGTGCATATTTTGCAGCATTGAATTGGAAAAAGTTACAAAAAAAAAATTAAAATTTCCCCAATTGTCACAAAATAGTTTTCACGCTTACTTGAGTTGGTTGTTGACTTTTTCAAATAAGAGTTGATGACATAGCTAACGACATAGCAAACATTTAACTCACATGAGTGATCAGCTCATTCTGCTTCTTACAGTATCTCTAGACAGCATGAAACATTACAAATACCATCTGACATGAAAAAACTATTTCCAGATTTTAAAAATACAATTCCTGATTACTTCTCACCATTTTTCTCTAATAGACAGCCAAAGTTTTGTTTGTTTCTTCATCAGTGGTTAGCAAACCCTTTTGTTTATGGCTTCTTCTTCTCTGTTTTCCTACACCACTGCCTTCTGATGCCACCACGCAGCCTAATTTACTTGCTCCAAAGCAGTTGATGCAAACAAGCCTAATTTGTATTTTCTTCAAACGTTTGTTTCCCATTCGCTTGCTGATTATATGGAAACGCAGCTAGTGTCTCACTCTGTTTACATCATTTCTGTCTTCCACCTCAGTTCTACACTGTAACAACAGAGGAAGTGCTTCGCTCGTACCAACTCGGCTCCTCGTCATGTCTATTGTAGTCTACAACATCTCCTCCACCTCAGCCAGGGTGAGCTGGCCGGCATCCCCCAGCTGCCTGGACACTTTCTACAGCGTCATGTACGACCCCAACTGGAACAGCCTCTTCTTGGGCTACAAGCGCAAAAGTTTCACGTATGAGGAGCGCATCCCGGTCAGCCAGACCACCACACACATCGCCAACCTTGTCCCCCAGACCGCCTACTTCTTGTGTGTGACGTGTCAGGCCGCCAATCCGGTGCGAGACCAGTGCCAGGTGTTCAGCACTCTGAGCGAGAACAGCGAAGGTCACGACAGGGCCGGATGGGAGCTCGCCATGGGCGTCTGGCTGACCTGCTGCGTCTTGCTCCTGGTCATCGCGGGCATCCTGCTGTGGGGATGTCTTCACACCGCCTGCTCCATCCCCGGCCGCACTGCGGACAGCTGCCAGGTGGTGACCAACTCGACCCGCCCGGACATGTCCACATCTGGACCCCTCTACACTCCCAGAAGAGGCAGCGAGGATAGCACCAAACATGCCTCCAGCATACAACCTTCCCTCCTCTCAGCGCAGCCCACTGGCCATATAATTACCCAAGACCATGAGCTGAGGACGCTGCCTAAGCTGTCTGGCAGCGAGCCAGCATGAATCAACTGGATTAAGGTCATCACAGTATTGTTCTGCGCAGACTGAATTGTCACAGAGTATTTTTATCCACTGATGAAATCCTATTTGTGTTTAGGAGAATACATGTTTTCACAGGATCCATTTAAGACAAACTATTAGTGCACCACTTTAAAGTTGTCAATGACAAACATTCAGCCAGGGAAACAACTGAAAAAGAAAAACAATTTAACCTTTCTATTTAATTTGTTCCTCTGAATATCAGTCTTTTCTTGTAGAAGCTCATGAAGGACTTTTTGATCTTTGTGTTCCTGTGGTATACTTCTCAATGTTTGCACACAAACATTTACATTTGTCTTATTAATTTTGCACATAATTTAAGACATTTCACACACTGTCTCCCATAATGATGTTTTTCCACTTTTATTCTATAGATATATCTTAGTAATATGTAGTAAATGTTTGGCTTTAACACAGAAATACTAAAAAAAAAAAAACAAACATCCACTCATGAAATCCAAGAAAATAAAGTGACTACTTCATATGCCTTCTGTGGAAGTGATGATAAAAGACAAAATGTACTGACCTTTGACCCGTACAGATACTGAGGCTGAGCGTTGGGTGGCTTATCCCTCTGGAACTCCTGAGAGAAGGGCAGGACGGTGCGCACAAACCTGCACACACAGATAGAGATGATTATCTCTGCAACATCAGGATATAATGCACACAATGCAAACACCCACACTCTTCAATGGGTTCCTTTACCCATAGAACATAAGAGCAGTATTGTGTGGCAGCTTTACCTTGTAAGGTTTATACAAATAAAATATAAATAGACCAAACATTGAACACTGAGCTTATACAAAAGCTGAACAAGTTCAAAACCTGTTTTGTTAGTGCTGCTGGTGAATCCTTTGCATCCACAGATTAAAGCCTTTTCCTCATGTGGTTTCTTTAAAGCAGCACATAACCAAACAGACAATAGAGTACGTCTAATAGAGTGATTTATTAGTGCTCATTTACTGCAGCTTAACCCCAGCTCAGAACTTTGCTGCAGGGTTTCACACATTTTATTATTATCAGAGCCAAAACAAGCAAAGCCTCATGTCATTCACAGCAGCTATCGCATACAGAGGGATTTCTGTATACCATTATTATATTAGTATTAACCTGGCTCATACTTATGCTCAAATTAACCTGCACTGGGGCCCTTTGGCAAAAAAAATGTTGTTAGCCGCAACACCTAGAAACTCACAAGTGCCGTAGAGATTCAATGTTTGGTTGAATAATAGATAAGCTGAACAAAAGAAAATGAAAAATCTATTCATCACTGTCCTTCTTTTTAAGTAAAATTGTAAACATGTTCCAGCTCTGACAAAATCCGAGTACTTGCTTTTTTTCTTAGTTTTATAATACCTTGTTTAACTTGACTTTGGGGAATTAGTGAGTGATTGAAGTAATGTGTCGCAGGAGGAATAGGGTGTGTCAGCAAACACAGAGCTGATTTGGGCTGCAAACTATTAACCACATTGGTCTGGAACTGCAATCCACAAGTATTACATGACCTCGATTGACATTATAATATTGGCTAACATTTAACATTATTTAGCACAGTTTGTTCTGTGTGTGTCATTACTGTTTCAAATAGGTGAATAGTTATGAAGACACACAGAGCGCATGTTCGCATATGTGGGGGTGTGTGTTGCTGGTAACACACACAAATTGCCCAAAGTGAGCCTAAGTAGCAGAGATCTGGATCAAACAGAAACTCTACTTTTGCTTGTTTTAACATAACCACTGCAGTGATAAAGTCGACAGTATAGATACTATAGATAGCTTCCAAAATAACTTGACAGTGGGCACAGTTTGAGTTTAGAAGGAGTTGCAGTCAGCAACCCTTGATGACAAAGTCACACTGAGGACGTCACTGTTAAAAAAATACACTGTGGTGAAATCTAAACAAAAAAACAATGTTTAGCCAAAACAGGAGGATGATTCTTCCACCAAACTCACACTCAACACTGCACTTCCACTGGTCCTCAGCAACAAATGTGAAGCAGACCAGATAAACGGATGTGGAGAAAAAACCCAACACACACACACACAGACACAGAGAGTGACTCATTCCTTTCTAGTTGGACGTTATTCACTAAGTAATTAGCAAAGACGATAATTAGTCAGTCTTACTACTATTACCTTGGCTCAGGTTTTTAGTTTGAAGCAATTTGGTAAAACACTTTTGGGATTATGAGTTAATATTTTAGCAAATATTGTAATAAAGTAGAAGAAAAGATTGAGTGGAGCCTTTTAAAAGTAGATTTGGACATGATTAGGTAATGGCAGTTGCGTGCTCCGTCCAGCTGGTAGATCCAGCTTTGCTACTACTGAGGCAGTTGCGTGTATTTGCATTTTCATTTCCATTTATTTGTTTAGAACTGTGCTGATCATTCTGACCTCTCTATGATCTTGACCATGCTTTATTTTGAAATGTTTATCTGAGCATAAGTGATTTACTGCCACTGGTACAGCAATTAAAGGCTCATTAAACAAGATTGCAGCCCACAGGTTTAAATTCATTTTTGGAAAACAATTGGCTGTTGTTGTCTATTTTTTATTGTATCTTCTTTAAGCAAATATCAGAATAATGTAGCTCAAGATTAACCAATGAGCACACTGAACAGCAAATCAGAAAGTAGCGCACCTGTTGGTTGAACCGTTGTAGCAATAGTTGGGCAAGAAGTCGTAGTTGAGCTCCCAGAAGACGTGCAGCGTTATCCTGCCATAGGGAGCCGACACGTTGTGGTTGGCCTCCCGGAACATGGCGTCCAGGCTGTCCAGAGTCAAGAACTTACTGAGGAGCTTGTGCGTCAAGCGGTTGATCTCCAGAAGACCTTCCAGTTCCTTTAACCAAGTAACACAAAGGAAAAAGGTCCACAACTGCACCCCAACACGTTTCTTACTTAGTCCAAGGACAAACCTCAGATCAACTAAACCTCCAGAAACACACACTAAAATACTGCGTAATCCATCTGTATGATCACAGATAGAAAATAAAGAATGTTATGTAAACACCCCCCATCAGCTGTCCCTAATGAAGTCTGAACTAAACTGAAATTACATACCATGATTGAGGTGAGATCCTCACTCTCAAAGCGATTGATGGCGAGCTCCAGAGACTTGTACAGAGCAGCTGAAACCCTCTGAGAGATGAGTCTGTTCAGGTCGATAGAGCGGCCTAAGAGCTGAGGTTCACGGACAGTTAGTATTGGGGGGGCACAACATGACGGCAAAATAATGAAGGCGGCAGAACAGCGAGATCAAAATCCATGATTGGTGCGGTGTATACCTGGACATGACGTTGCTTCAGCAGAGTCTCGTAGCGGTTGGAGGCAGGCCAGGGAATGTTGGCGCCTTGGTTCTTGCAGTCAGTTCTCAAACGCTTGTCAAGCAGGAGACTAAAGGATTTAAATAAACAGCAAAAGAGTCAAGGTACTTGTGCAAGTGTGAATCAAGCTTTTTAAAAACAATTTCTCCCAGACTGAAGTGTTAAACAACAGGGGGTCAGACATTTCCTTTTTAGAGCAACACAAACCAGGTACTGCTGCTGGTTCAACATGTGAACATGTCTCAGAACTGGTTGGCTTTTCCACAGACCAGAAAACCACCACTGAACCATGCTTATATTTCTGTATTCAGCGCCTATACAAAGTATTCATCCAACTTGGAAGTTTTCCTCTTTTATTACTTTTAAATATGGAATGACGGTCAATATGTCTTTTTTTTTTTATAAGAATTGACAAAAAAAGACTCTTTCTTAAGAAGTGAAAACACATTTCTACTCATATAAAATAAAAGATTGTACAAGTATTCAACCCCTTCAAGTCAGTATTTATTAAAAGCACTCATTGCTGAAACTACAGCCTGTGTGGATAGTTCTCAGTGAGCCTCGCTTATTTGGACACTGCAATTTTAGATCATTTTCTTTGCAAAACTGCTCAAGGTCTCTTGGCTTGCACAAGGACTATGAGAATAAGTCCAGCTACAAATTCTCAATTGGGATTGAGGTTTGTGCTCTGACTTAGCCACTCCAGAACATTGACCCTATTGCCTTTAAATCACTTCTGTGTAGCTTTGGCTGTGAACCTCAGGTCATTGTCTTGCTTGAAAACAAATCTTCTCTCAAAACTTTTTGGCCCTGTGCATCGGTTCAACCACTGGTTTCATTATTGAAGCTTAAATCTCTGTCGCGGATCACAGCGCAAGGAAGCAGGCTGTCTCTTGTACGGGCCACTGCTAGGAAACTGATAAGGTCACTATCTGTCTCATTTTGCCTGCTGTTGTTAATGATGTTTGAATATCACCAGTCTGTGTTTGTTAATGCCACCACAAACAGCAGTCGGCATTTGTGAACGCCGCTCTGTGCCGCCATTTGCAGCGGTGTTGATATTTATTACAGCAATTATGAATGCCAGGTCTAGATATTAAAACATTAAACAGCAGGGAAAATTAGACAAATACATACATCATTAGAATTCCACTCACAGGTGTGCTGACTTCAAGTCCACACTCTCTTTAGTGGAAACGGGACATCAGGTGAACTCACTTACTGGTCTCAATGAAGTGGTATTTAGGTTGTCATATTAAAGAGCCCATATAATGCCCATTTCACAGGTTTACAATTTTATTTTTGGGGTCTGCTAGAATATGTTTACGTGCTTTAAAGCTCAAAAAACTTTCTATACTGTACATTGCTGCAGCATCTCTTCTCAACTTCTGTCTGACATCCTCTGTCTAAGATCCTGCTGACTAGTTTTCATTTTCAGACAGTACAATTATTAACCAGTTAAGTTCCATTTGATGGGATAATTCTACTTAAAACCAAATATATTGATGTCAACATTTTCAAACCAATTTAGCTACTCTGTTACTCTAGTGTAAAGTACTCCTGTTTGAGAATCACTGTTTCACAACCCAGATAAACCTACTAAGTCATTACTTATGGAATAACAATAAAAAAGGAAAAAAGAAGTAACCTACCTTCCAGCTAGGATCTTGTAGTAGGCAAATATCTGATCAGCCAGCTTGTAGACAAACTGATCAAAGCACAGATTGACCTGGAATAACAACAAAGGTTCAAATTAACATGCATATTTGCAAATACAGTTGAATTTGTGACAGACAAAATACCATAAAACACTTTTTTTTTTTACACAGTTTTGCAATGTTGTGTTTGCAGAAATAATTTGAAATCATGTAGCATGATGTCACCAGGTAACAGGGTGAACTTTACACAGATTTGACTAGTGTTGGCTTAGTGAGGAAAACACAGTAATTTAACTGGCAGAAAAAAAGATGTCACCTCACATATTGTTTTAAAATCGTACATATATTTGTTCAACAAAGCTTTCTTTAGCTACGTTATTTGTATTTATGTAACCTGTTTCATAATGACCGGAAATACAGCGACTCAAAATCTCATATGATGGACAGGCAACTCAGATTAATGAGGAAATAAGATAAACAGTATTTGTTAGAGCAACATGGCAACGAGTATATTTAGAAAAGTGGAATTGTGCAGTGCATCTGCAGTGCAAAGACTAACAAATCATCCAGTATAGAAAACAAAAAATACAAACAAACAATACATACAAATTATGCATTACCTCAGCCTCTATTTCATCATAGAGGAACTGCTTCTTGAATTTGGTCAGGGCGTAGTGTGCACTGTCATTGTACAAATCCAGGGGATACAGCACATACCTGAAGGGGTTAAAGAGCAAGTAATAACAAGTGTTATTCCTAAATGCCTTCATTTAGATTCAAGAGCCCCTGCAAGAGTTACACAATAAGTTAATTCAACAACATAAAAACAAGCAGAGATCAGAATATGGCAGCTTGAAAAAAATACAGGAAACAGTGGAGGCACTAAAGAAACTACTATGTGAAACAGATAAATTAAATCAGGATGACTTCTTTCAGTTCAGGGGCAATGTGTCAGCTATTATCAGTCAGGTATGTAAAATTATGTATATGTAAATGACACTTTCAGGATTTAAATATGATAAATTAAATTAACTAAATGCAGCTTTTCTGTCGATGTGCTTTGCATATTTGCAGAGCTGCAAAAGCAACAATGTTCCCAGATAACAACTCAAACAGCTAAGTAAATAGATAAAAAGAAATACTAATTCATTTAGATTCCATTAAACAATTAATGCCACCATTAAATATCTATATGGCTGAAACGGCGACTGCTTTTAGCAATTTCGGGTGAACATTTGAAGAATTACTGCACTTATGGCTCATGCCAGTTGTTGTGCTTAATGGCTTATGTAAAACCTGCCTCGTATCAACATAATCCTGCAGCAAAGATTTAAAACAGACATGAAAACATTTGCGCTTAATCCTAATTTTTGGGGATTTAACCCAGGGTCCTTTTTAAAAATGCAAGATAAGAAGAAACAATCACTGAAGTTGCTGAATGCCTCTGGTCAGCCACAACAAAAAAAACTCATATCACCAGATCTCTGTGTTGTCAAATTAAAAACTGTGTATCGTTTCCATGCTTCCAACCAGAAAATGACCTGATGCTTCACATGTAGATTTAAACAACTGTGAAAAGCAAAAGTATGGCAGATAAACAGCTAAACTGTTGAGATATCTAAAGATAATGACATCTGATGAGAAGTACGGGAGGAAATAGGACGAAAATATTGTTATCAGCAGTAGTATCTTCAACATAAAGACATATTTTACTCCATCATAGAAGCCTCCTTGGTCTCCAGGATGTGGTCGGTGAGGATCCAGGGCATGGACATCTCGATGGGGAACTGGATCCTGCGACCCATAGTGAGCTCCAGGAAGAACTCTCTGAACCACAGCTGGGAGAGGTCACAACACTGCTGCAAGGTCTCTGCAATGGATGAGGAGGGGGAAAGTAGGTTTTATAAGAAAATCTTCATTTGATGGTTGTTATTTAGTTTTCAACGGGTAACAGGATTGAACTGGTGTTTCTTCTTACCACTAAAGTTCAGCAGATGTGTGTAAAAGAAGGACTCCCGGTGGAACTTCTCAATGTCCAGGATGGTGGGGCCCTCGAGGCTGCTGCGCAGAGTCTTCTTTGAGCCACTTTTGTCTGCAATAAGAGACTCCAGCATCGTCCTCACCATGTAGAGCTGCATATACGAAAAGAAAAAACAATGGAAGTGAAGTCTTGGTGGTTTTTGCGACATCATCTGAAAAAACATATATAAGCTTCTTTCAGACATGCACTACTTTCCATTAATCTGGCGGCATCAGAACGTGTCGGCTTAATGTCTAAATGATCATCCTCATCACTTTCCCGTAAAAGTCACAACAGCAATATTACTAGGTTGGACCTAGTAGGGTTTCCATATCACTGTCACTATCACTATCACACAAGTGCGAGCTGCATGGACACACAATGTAGCTGACATCAAGTTGTGTGAAGCAACTTGGGGAAGGCTTTTTCCACATTTCAGCACAAATATTGGTTTAGAAACATCACAGAGAACAAAGAAGATCCCAAAATAACTTTCTAATTCCCTTTGCTCTACAACTTCACATCAGTAACAAACCAAAATGTCCATAAAAATGAAACTTTACCACGATGAAAACAGAAACGGTCAGATCAATGAGAATCACTAGTAATGAATGTATTTTAGGTTTTGACAAAACATTAACAGGAGCTAATATTTAGTTTCTTGCTTCCAGGTTCTTGTAGGATCAATAGAAGCACCTCCAAAGCAAGAGAGAGTTGTGCACACGTATGTCTGTGAAACAACAGCAAGAAATGTATTTGTTACTCATAAACATAACCCCTGACGTGAAGACAGGATGGATCAGAATCTGACGGCAAGTCAAGTGAGCTGTCACACACAGAGTCAAAGTTCATCAGCTGAAGTTAAATCATTTGTTGCACAGCAGCCGTCCTGAGCTCCTGACAAACCTGACCTTTGACTGAACGTCACAACCTTAAACAGACTGATGAAGCAGCAATGTTTTGTATCTAATGTTTGATAAGGTTGTTTTTTTTCTCCCAATAGCTGTTTTGGATTCATTACAGGTGGTTAGCTTGGTTATGAAAGCTCTCCATATTGCCTCTCACATGACAGAATATTATCTCATCAAAAGAAGATTTTCACAATCTCCATCATTTACTACTGAAAACTCGGCAGCTGAATTCTATTAATTCAGGACAAATATATGCAGAAGATGATTGATTCCCCTGGCTTTACAGTCATGTACCTAGAAAGCAGATTAATTCTTGGAAATCACTTCTAAGCTGATAAATCTGTGTGGTGTAAGAAACATAATGGATGCCAGTACCAAGAAACACCATGTGATGTGTAAATTAAATGTACATATGATTACTTTTCAGCACTGCACAGCTTGTATGGATTTAAACGGGGCCCCACAAGTGTACTCTGAGAATACAAGCTGAGGATAAAACAGTACAGAATACACAACCAGCTGGTTTATGATGGAGAACAGCTCTGTCCAAGACTTGCTGGCTCATATCATGTCCCTTATCCAGAGGTGAGTAAGTTTTGATATGACATGTTGCAAGCCTGAGGTCAAATATTTTATGCTACAGAGAGCTTCATAGGCCTGGTTAATGCCACATTAGTGAGGAAACCTTAGTCTAGTAAAACCTTAAAGGTGTTGGAAAAGATAACAAGAAGAAATGTCAAAGAGAGAAGGGGTAAAGAATGGATTTATCAGCAGAGGTGGTGAGGTCACAACCTGTGTGCTGGAGGGCCCGACAGCACGGCGGGGAACCTTAATGTCAAAGCCACCCTTTGGATCCTTTTCTCCACGGAGGGCAGGGTCATTGTGAGGCTCCCTCCCGGTCTCCCAGTCACAGACCGTCTTCCGAATGGCCTGGAGGACGCTGCAGTAAGAGGACAATTCAAAAACTGTATTTGCACAAGTAAATAATTACACGTTCCGGTGTAGATGTATGCACCTTCCTTAGTCATTTATGAGCTCCATAAAGTACTGAGTAAACATTAGGTGTTTCTCTAGTGCAGAAAGAACTGAACCATGAATGTTTACAGGAACTTTCATCCTTACTGTTTTCCACTGATATGTAGAATCCAACAGCTTTGACTTTAACTCAAAGTGCACCAAAACAACAACAAATGGTAGCTGGATTTAACTCCAGTTCTATGAGCACATTGCAAATAGAACAATGTATGTTTACATTACATTGTTGGTGGCTATGTTAGAGAGGAGGAGATTGCTGCCAGACAAGGACATGAAGAGGGCAGAAAAAATTATGTTTGTTGTCCTTTCTGGGTTCCGAGTTCTTAGCCAATCAGCATTTGTCCATTGGAAATTTAACAGTCCCGAGTTCTGCCAAGACGTTTTTCAGGGCTGCTTACAAAAGGACCCTTATCCTCCCCCAAATATGGACCTGAAAGAAGTTCTACAGGGGTGGTTCTTGCCGTTGGGACAAGCACAAAGGTTTGGGTTGTTCTAAAACAGCTTGCAAGCTCCTAGTTACAGTTATACAGTTACTTGTGACAACTTTGCTCAAAGGCTTTTGTAACTAAATTGGAATTTATTTAATATACAGCACAGAGATTTTAAAAGGAACACCTCCACAGACTTTTACGAAAAGCATTCAGGATAATTTGCACAAAAATACTCACTATCTCATTTAAAATTACAATTTAAAAAACTGCCCTATTTCTTACATCCAAAAGAAATAGGGCAATGTCCTTAAATAGTACTCCACACGAAAAATGAAATATTTCCTAAGGTTAATTATGTCATTCTATTTTTTTTTTTTTTTTTTAAATATACAATATAGTGTATTTGTAGTTAATACTTTAACTCTGTATGGATGAATAAATGTAGATTAAGCATGCAATGGCTTTTTATTGTTAGAGATCTTCTGACTGTGGTGAGATCCATACCTCTGGATGACATTTTTCTTCTTCTTGATAGCCTGCCGCAGAGGGTCACGCAGAGTGACCTGAGCAAAGTCCTGCAGAGCTGAGTAGATGGTGTGACGGATGGCGTGATTGAACACACTCTCCATGCGCCCCATCAGCACCTGCAGTCCCTTTATCATTGCGATCACCTGCCAAGCATACAACACTCAATAAACTACAGGCCTGCTAGTAATAAGAAGACATAATATATGTGTGTTGTTATACCAGACCTCTACGAGGGCAAACTTCTCCTCGCTGGTGTAGTTATATCTGGTGGCTCTCTCATACTCCTCAGCATTGTCAGGACACTCCTTGTTGGAGTACTTGTCTGTCGGATGAACCAGTTTCCAAGAGTACTGTGTGCAAAAAGGGTTTGTTTTTTTTTGATAAATGTGACAAGACAAAACTTATCAATATAGTTTTAACTATATTCAGCAGAAATGATTAATGTCATGTATTTTCTTCTCTGTAAACTTTGTGCTTCCTCACCACTTCCATAACATGAGCGCTCCACTGGGAGAGCAGCTGCATGCCCTGCAGGGCCAAGTCAAACAGCTTCCTGTACTCAGAGTCAGTCTTTTGGGCTTCTTGGCGCCCTGATCCAGTCACCACCTACAGGGACACAAATTAACACGCTTCACTGAATGCTCACTCCATACAACTACGACTGCAGTTCATTATTCACTACGATGCAGCAATTGCCTGTTTACAGGGAACACATTACTCCAGTCCTGCACAAATTACACTGGCTCCCAATTCGATTAAAATTCTATTGATTACTTTTAAATCTCTACATGGTCTGGCTCAGCTCTCAGATCTCAGAACTATTAACCCTTTATTCTGTGCCTTGAACCCTCACATCAGAAAATCAATTGGTGTTAATAATTCAGGCTTTAAACAAAGAGGGGCCATGCTCCTACTGTTCAAACACCCCTTACTCACCGAGCTCTTAATAGCTCAGTGAGTCTCTCCGTTTAAAACGCTTTACTCACCAACCTGTACAGACTGGTATAATATTTGCTAATGTTTTGTCTTTCTTTTTTTAATAACTATACTGGAAAAAAAACATTTTGAGCTCCCTCTACTTCTAGCCATGGTTGAGTTGTTTCCACAGAGGTGCAGGACTTTACTGCAGTGAACAATGAGACCACAGTGAGAAACACCCAAAAACAGCTTGAGGTTCAGAGGGTTAAAGACAATCTGCAAAAAGTGGCAAGACGGGCCAAACTATTCAGAAAATGTGAGGGAAAAAAGCACCCTGTTAGAATGACTTTCTCCCCTCTCAGTGTTGGTGTCCTCAATGCAATTGTGATCCACAAGTTAAATTTCCATCTGAATCACAACGAGTTATGACCTCGGGAAATCCACTGAGGCAAGACATCTGCTTAAAAGCTTGTTACATCACAGCTGGGAATTCAAATATCCCTGACATAAGGAAGAGCTTGTAAAGCTTACTTGTGGAGAAAACTGTCATCCTGATGGTGGATGTAGGGTATGTTTCTTTTTTTTTTTTTTTTTTTTTTTAAATGGGCTCATATGTGATGAACTCCTGATCCACTCTTCAGCAGTTCGTTATAATATTCTTGCTTAAAATGATGACCATTAATCACCAGAGGCATGCTTGGTCATTGCACTTTAAAACTGCAGGAATCCACACTAACCTCACTATTGCTGTAGCGAGCCAGCTCGGAGATGAAGCGCATGTGATCTTCCCGGATCTGAATCATCTGCTCACAGATGTTGTACTGGGGGCTGCTGGATATAGATGTGCAAGTCCACCTGAGGGGGAGAGGAGGTAGGAAAGAGGAAGAGTGAATGTAGGGATTTATCCCTGCTAAGACAGAAAAAACACACCAACACAAACAACTCACCTGGATTTGTTCTCTTCAAAGTGGGCACTGGTCTTGATGTAGCGAGACAACTCAATCTGCATGTCACCAAACAGGGGGACCACCTGGAGTTGCTGTGAACACAAAGAATGCACCGATGTGTATTAATATCATATTAAACTGTGGAAACATGCAAAAATGTTCAACTGGAAAAGGTTAACAAATGCAAAGAAGGAGATGCACACAACTCATTGTAGAAGAATTTAATTAATTGTTTAAGAATTTAATTATGACATGCAAACGCAGTTCATTTTCTTTTGAACAAATTTTCTATATCATTTCAAAAAGAGACTCTGCAGGGTTTCCTAAAAGTCTGATTCACAGCAATGAGATTCAATTTTAATGAGAACTAAAATCATTAATCGATTAGTTAACACACAGTTAAATCATTGTTTAAATCATTTCTAAGCAAAAACAGCAAACATTCCCTTGATTCCACATCTCCAATCTGAGCATGTGCTGCTTTTCTCCATTTTATAATCCCTGGATTCTTTTGACTTAAGAAAAGTGTGACTGGCATTTTCATGATTTCCTAAGAAACATTTTCTCTAATGTCAATTCAAACCTATTTACAGATCATTTAAATTAGATTTTGTCAAAATACATACAAACATATTGACATACCCATAATTTAATTTTGACGAGTTGCAATTGTCTTTAAGGATTGGTTACAATTAGTTACAATTAATGTCATCAACAATTAAATTCTCACGAGTAATAATGTTCACTTTAACACAGCTAATCACACTTTGGAAAGGTGGACTTTTAGTGTAGGACTGTTGGTATAAAATTCCCCTAACAAGCTGCATTTTGCTGCCTTTGCTGTTTCTTTCTTTATATTGCTTCTTTTCCATCTTCCCTTCATTCAACAAAAATCATGAAAGTTTCAGGGTGAGTCAAGAAACTATATTGTAATGTATTTAAAAGTTGGTGTAATTTACAGCCCTCCATACCTTAAAAAACTTGTCAATCTTGGTCAGGTTAATTCTCTTCTTGGCGTCAAGTTTGTAGATGTTGCTGCTGTTTCCATCCATAAGGTACAAGCCAAAACCCATTACCTGAAGAAGAGGAGCAGCAGTTACACAAAAGATGTCCATTACTGCCAACAATGCTCCAGTACATTGTTTAGAATGAATGGAGCCGCAGGTGCACAGCTTTACTTACTTTGAGCAGCATGTGTTTCTCGCTGGGAGTCAGGTACAATTTGTTCTCATAGTAATCGACACACAGGTTGACGATGTCAGCCAGCAGCTCTTCGTATCCGTTTATCACCTCCAGCTGCTGCTGCAATGACTGTCAAGAACAGATGATTGAAAAATAAATCATAATATAGTAGAGTTTAAAAAGCCTTTGTTTCATTTCAATCTCATTTCAATATTCTTTAACATTTTCCTGACATTATTTTGGCATAGTCTTTTAAGATTTAACTCTTCGCTTATTACATCATGAAAATAGCATGAAAAGTGGAACAATTGGTGTAAAAAAAATGTTGGTGTAATTCCCATCAAGGTTATAAACTGTGATGTTTTCTAATGAATTAACATAGCATACATAATAATGATTGTTGTCTTGGATATCAAGACAATAATGCTTTGTATTTTTGCAGAAATACTTGTACACACAAAAATATTTAAGTTTAAGAATGTTTATACAGTGTGATGCACTTCAGACTAACCTGAGTGATTTTGTTGTGGTTTGCCAGGAACATAGAAAGATTCTGAGACTCCTGAATGGATGAAGGTTCAGACATCTTTCTGAGAAACTGAGCAGCTCTGAGCAGAGGAAACAAATAGTGGTTTAGTGAAGAAACAACATTAAAGCAAACATTAAGCAGCTTTATTCTACCAGTCTGTCAGTTTCAGAGGTATAAGCTGCAATTTGGCTTTCTGAGTCTAAACACAATGAAATCTAAATGCACAAGCACGATACACATATTTTTGGATTTAATGTAACCTACTCTTGCCAGAGATATTATTGTCTAGAATCCGAGAAATGCGAGAAAAAGGAGCTCCTTACATCTATAGAACTTGCTGAGGAATCATCAAGAGATCTCCTCTTTTGCCCACGATTGCTTTGTGTCATGTCACTGTTACTCTGAGATCTAGGGAATTATTCCCTGCAGAGGTGGAAGTATGTTTTTTTATAATCGTATGGTCGAGTGCCTTTCTAGTTCCTTCATAAAGTAACTGTAGCAGTAAATTGCATTTCACACTATGATGGTTAAACGTTGCAAATAATTTGCTGTTCACATGCAGGCCAAACTGTACGAAGGCATCCATACAGATTGCAGGTCAGTTATGGTCTTCTACACTACTAGTATCAAAGTATTCCAGGGTTACCTGTACCTCCACAGGACATTGCACACAGGAATTGCTAATAGCTGTTGCCACATATTTGTAACAGTGCCAGGATAGCAAAATATGAACAAATAAAGGCTAAAAAGACAAGGTTTAAGCTGTAGCGTGCAGTTAATTAAAAAAAAAAACGTGTACTTCCAACACTTACAGCATGAAATTAAGGAAAACAAAATGTAACAATGGGAGTTACAAAATCAATTCATTTGCAATACTTATGTTGTGCTATCCATATCTTCTTTGATTACTGACATTTAAGTAGTCCAATCAATATTCTTCCTATTTCCTGGACAATCTCCTCTATCCATCCTGTATAAATATTCAGTATTCTCCTCTGTAGACATACACACAAAAATTTAAAGAGACAAATAGGTTCTTAGGTGTGCTGACTGATGCTGCCCCCTAGTGTCCATAATGGTAAGCAGCTGTGTAAATGTAAATACTTTACTCTAAAAGCTTCTGTGTACCGTTTGTACGCAGAGTGGTCATTCTTGACACTGCACTTCATGTTCTTCAGCTCGTCCAGCACAGCGAACATGTTGATGAACTTTCCGAGGGTTAGCAGATACGCCTCGGAGACAAAGTCCTTTCTGCGCTCGGTGTGACAAAGACGTCGGACCTCCCCGCAGAAACGGTCGATTGCTGTGCGCTGCATGAGAACAAAGAAGCTTACGAGTTAGGTTTTGATAGTGGATGATCAGTAAGAGCCTCTGCTGATTAAAAACACGACAATACCTGGAAGTACATGAAATTCATCAGTTTGGTGACTTCAGGCTCCAGGACCTCCACTGTCTTCTCATAGATCTCCACCCTGTTTGGTTGCTCGTTGCATTTCACCTGAGAGAGAAGGAAAACGAAAACACACAAAAAATTGTTTAGGGTGGGGGCAAAGTGAAATCTAGAATTGATTAAAGATACGGCAGCTTTTGTTGAATAAGATATCATCAGGGTATTTCCTGGCTCAGAACAGCCAGTGTGGGATGATTACACTTGAGAGTAAACAAGATCGGCCTACATACAGTAAAGATAAAGGAGTATTTTCTTGCCATTTATGACCATTTGACTCAAAAAAATGCTGCTTATACTTGAGTAAATGTAACTCGAATTAGCAAAACTCATCATAATGTTTATTTATCAATTCTTTTCGTTGTGTGCCGTCAATTTCCGTTTGGCCCTGTTTGGTTTAAGAGGTGCTACAAGTGTCTCTATGCAGGAAAAACCCTGGTAACATTAGGGCAGAATCTAACAATTGCACTATCATCTATTTGTCTGCATGGCCCTTCTCTGAAGTAATAGTTCTGTCATTACATAGCATGTTTTAGGAAGATGTGCTGTCAAGATTTTCCAAAGCCAAAATGAAATGCCAACAGTCAAAACTTAAAAATAATTCTTTACCATCGCAGGGCAATAAAAAGCAACAAATCCTTAGTTTAGAAAAGCCTGAAACAACAAATGTCACTTTTTTGGTGTGCAAGGAGTGCAAAGCATGAAAATTTTAAAAAATAAATCAAATCAAAGTCAAAACAAAGGTGAAGAATTAAAAAGGGAACTGAGCAAGTTTGGGGGAAAAAAATCAATACAAACTTGGTAAACGAATTACAGATGTGTAGATTCAATACATAGCTTCCTGATTAAAATCGACTTGTTTACAACAACACAAGGAGTTGCAACATGAGCAGAAATGCAGTGTGTACCTGTGGTATTGCACGTGAGCAGCTCCTCCAGGTGTAGAGCATGATGGCGTACTCCTGCCCCTCCTCCAGCATGTCATTCTAGTTTAACAAATAAGTCACATTAGAGATTAAAGGTCAGCAAATCATCTATGAAAAAATGATTCCACAATAGCACATATTTTTGAAACTGAATCAAAAATTAAATGGCACACATGAGGATTAAAACATGGATGCTCCATTGTCTCTTTTGTAAGTCATTTACTCCCAGTGGGTGGCACAGAAGTACATCACTGCTTTCATCCTGCCCTGCCTCCATACAAAGTGCTGTTTGATTCAGACCCCAAACAATTACCCCTCACTAATTAGACACAAAGCCCCACTATTCGCCTTAGGAACTGGTCCAAAGCACCCGTTTGTCCCGGAGCAATTTGCTTCAGGTCTTGGATCCTATGAGTCGCCTGCTAGACAATACCAAATGTTGTGGTGGGAGAGGCGAGCCTCTAACCAGATTCTGTTTCCAACAAGCCTTTGACCCCATTCTGGTGAATTAATTTTTCCCAGCACATCAATACAGAGTTGAGACAGACAGAACTGACACTCAGAATGAAGCGCTAATGAGTGATTTCCCAGAGATGGGACTGTACCATGCTTGAGTGGACGGTGGCCTGCTCGATGTATCTGGCGATGCCAGTGACAAATGCATTCCGGTCCTCAAAGTTGGTGTTAAAGTTGGGCTGTGGGAAGATGGAAACAAAACAAAAACAAATTTTACAGTGAAATGTAGTTCAAAACTGTTGTTTAACAGTTGGCCAGAAAGGTGGATTCATGTGCTGTCATTAGTTAACCTGCGCATGTAAATGCACTCTTAATAACATTAATATGAATACTAATGATAAATGTTATTTAATTAAAAAACACACTGTACAATGCTATGGTAGATAATGAAAATTATTGTGTTTGTTATCTTTCTGTTTCTGATTCTCTTGTTCCTGCAAAGGTGGGTGAAGGTATGTGTATATATATATACAGGATCTTTTGTCTTAAAAGGATATACTGTTAGTGCTCAACAGATCCAATATCAAGGCTCCAGACTGCGACCAAATGGTAGTATTTGCAACCTTTTTTTTTTGGGAGTGTGCGGGTTAAAATTTCAAGCGGTTGCATTGGTACGAGTGCATGATGATCATTAACATGTACTGGTGTTGCTGTAACCGGCACAGGAAGCTGCTGTGATAACCACAGTGGTGGAAAGCAGTATTCTAATAACTTTGGTGTACTGCTGTATTTACACTTAAAAATGCAGTCTTCTTGTGTTTTTTTCCGCTCACAAAAAAAAGCACATGTAAAAAAAAAAAAAAAAAAAAATCACTTGGTTTCATCTCGGAAAAATCTGAGATTAGAAGGCCCTAGTTTACTCTTTTTAAAGTCATTTTTGGTCGCACACTGCAGCCTGCAATGTGGGGCATTTAGAGAACATCAGTAAATTGTAGTGTCTATCAATAAGAAAACATGTTGTGCTGCCTGTGACAAGGTGGGAGGTGCGACCAAATGAAAGTTGGTTGCACCAGTGCTACCGGTGAAAAGGTAGTCTGGAGCCCTGAATATTGTTGGCCAGTACTGTATTGGCATATATAATGTCTGATATGAAAACATTCCTTTTTTATAGAACACAATGCACAGAAGAATGCAATCTACAAATGTGTTGTTACATAGTTTGTCCAGCGAAGCACTGTTAGCACTGCCTGCAGCACATGTAGCGTATGAGAATATTTATCACAGCTGAGCAGACAGCAGTGTGTAGAGTGGTGTCTTCACAGTAAATCACTTCGTAGTTTGTAAAATACATTTCTGGAAAGTCGACAACGCCCCCATCATTTTCTCTTTTCAATAAAACCTTATTTGCTTTTGGTTGTAAATGTGTACAAACAATACCATTTACTGCATATTTCTGCTCTTGAATCTGCCGTCAAAAATCAAAAACAGCTGTATCTGAAGTAGCAGAGGAAGTGTGTATCACTGTGCACAGATAAGACAGAAGTCAAACACAGCCGTCAGCACTGACCTGATACATGACCGAGGAGGGGAGGGGCTCGATGCATGGCTGCTGGTCCGGGAGCGGCAGCTCCTCCAGCAGGTCCACGTTGGAGAGAGCATCCTCTAAAGTCACTGTGGACGTCATGCTGCTGAAAAGGCCAGAAAAGGATTGTGTTTACAACTCCTGTCCAGAAACACAGGACTCATACTGATGCTGATATAAAATTAAAGTATGAACACAAACTGAATAGCAACAATCAATCTTGACTAATTATATAGAGACATTCCAGCAGTTAACATGCTGTTGTTACAAATATGTAAAGTTTATATCATCAACGTCTTAGCACGCTAGCATGCTAACATTTGTTCATTCGCATAACATAAAAAAGTAATGCAGAGGAAGAGAGGAATGTCGTCAGATCTGCACATATTTAGTCTTATACCAAAGATCAAAATATAAGTAGGTTAACAAAGTTATTACAACTCTCTATTGTCAAGACATTTCACTTCAAACTACAAATGTTAACCTTATGGTGCTGCAAATGGAAACTTCAGAGGATAACCAGAATCATCACGATGTCTGCACAATGGTCACTGTGATATGTCAGTCTGCACCATAGTGGTGGACTAACCAACAATCACATCCCTCAAGTCACTTACACATTTTTTGTTTGAGAACACAAGACACTGACGATTGTATTTAGAGAAGACTTGAGTGTTCTGTGCAAACTTGTAGCTGCTCAGCCTGTAGGCAGCAGCATAGCTGAGGACGGTCTGTTCAGCTTAGGCAGATCCTTTCTTTCATTTTCAGACTTTGAAAAGGTCAGTTCATGCGTTCATCACCTCCAGACTTGATTACTGTAATGTACTTCACTCCAGTATCATTAAGGAAAACATTCACAGGCTACAATTAATCCAAAATGCTACTGCTCAGCTTTTCACCTGTTCCAGTAGAAGTGAACACATTAGTCAAATTCTTGCTGCCCATAGTTACTTTCTGAATTGATTTTGAGCTTTTACTTTTACAGCAAAGCGCCAACTTACATATATGATCTTTAGCTGCTTATGAGACTGATTGCTGTGTGAGATCCTCTAGCAGGAGTGTTTCTACATCTCTCCTTGTGACCGGAGGTGATCAGGCCTTTGCTGATCATTTGCCTAAGCTGTGGAAATCCCTTCTCAAGACAGGCAACGTTAGTGTCTTCTTTTAAAATATTACTGCTGCTGCAGCTGCACACTCTCAACAATTCCTCTAAAGTAGATTCACAGTTTGCTCAGGTTCCCCTTTGTGTAAACATCAGACTGCACAATGCTTCCTGTCTAAACAGCCTCAGTATCAACCAACAAGGTCAGTGCTGAATCATGACCTCTGCAGTGCTGACAACAGATCTAGCTGGCATTTGCTCATCATTTATCTGGCCACACTTTTTCTTTCACACACCCCATCCGTCTGGTCATAGATGTGTATTCACAGCAACGTACCTGGGTATACTTTTTCACACTTAGTTCATGTATAGAAACGTGGGAACAAAAAACTTCAGGTACTGAAGTTGACGTAAATTAGTGGTAATTTGTGGCTGTTTCAGAAGTGGAATGACTGTGCTGTTTGTGTGTGAAGCTAAAGAGCCATTGCAACACTCTTTAAGGAAATCCCTAACAATAGAACATTGTTGCAACAGCATGGTAATTTTCTACTGCTTTTTATTCGATGTATTAATACATTTCAGGGAATCACTGTAACACAAATTATTTCTTTTAAATTTAGCAGATACGGGGCGCCGCGATAGCTCACTTGGTTGAGCTGGCGTCCCATGTACAGGGGCTAAAATCCCTGACGTAGTGGTAGTGAGTTCGAATCCGGCTCATGACACTTTGCTGCAGGTCCTTCCCCCATTCTTCACCCCCACCTTCCTGTCCCCCTCTTCACTATACTATCAAATAAAGGCACGAAAGGCCAAAAAAATAACTAAAAAAAAATAGCAGATATATACTGTAGTACAGTATACTGTACTCATCCTTACTAATGTGCATGTTAAATGCAAATAAATCCGTACTGCATTAGTAAGTGTTATGGCATGCTTTGGTTTGCATTCTCACTCTGCTGCTGACTGTTGGCCATCAGTGACCCTGACCCAACAATCAAAAAACCTATCGCAATCAGAACTGACAGTGAGTCAAACAATCCACAGCAACAAACCAGTAACACAAAAGCCTGGCGGTCACTGCGTGTGCAGGATCAGGGTCAGATGGGGTCACTGACCTACTGCTCTGCACATGGAAGTACAAACAGCAGAAGATCCATACAATTAAAATACGATGTTGAATTTTACAGCTAATATTTTTGTACATCTTTGTCTGTCCTTCTAAAACGCTCAATGATGGGGGGGATCTGCTCAGTTTGACCTTAGTCTTGTGAAATCGCCTCGGTTGCATGCCATAAATACCAGGATGTCCTACTACATCTCATAGGATTTACTGTATTCAAGCCAGCGTGCTTTTCTGGCCATTCTGTCCCACAATCCTCTGCACACCTACTGCACATATGTCACAGTGTCTTGACTGAGAGCAAACAAACCTGAGTAGCCAAGAGTGCGCAGACAGATGATGGCTCATTTCCCATTACAGACTGCGACGGTCTACGCTTTAGGCATAACCTTATGATGAAGTAGTCTGTCCCTGTTGTATGCATGCTGCATGACATTGCAGGATGCACACAACTGGGACTATGTGCAGTGCATGTGGAACACACTTTGTGAGGGAAGCGATACTTAGGACAAAAAGAAAAAGTGGGTGATTTAGAACACTGCCACTGTGTTCAGCATAAGTGTCTACTTCCTCCTTTTCCTTTTCAGACATGTACTATTTATCAAAGCAAATATCTATTTATTTTGGTAATTGAGAATTTGTACATGTTCTTTATTCATTATACTTGTTGCTCTTGTTTTATGTTCCTTAGTATTTTCTACATGCTCAAATTTAATCTATTGTGTTCTCAAAAACTGTCAGTTGCCATTTCGGTTTGAAAACTGTCATGGCAAACACAGAGTCAGTGTCCCACCCCTCTGACTCATTGGATATGTGGTTATTGAATGCTAAGAAAAGGATCACCATTTAATCTTGGCTTAGAGATACTCAAATGTTGCCATCCAGTGGAGCTGAGTAATTCATGTCATTATTCAACTATAATGAAGGCTTAAAAACAAACAAACTGACTTAGAGATGCTGTTGCACCACAGGGATAATTGAAGCAGGCATGACTTTGTTTTTCTAATTTCAGAAATGTTTCTTTCATTTATCATGAAACACATACCAAAGATGTAGATAACCTAATGCAAGCCAAGGCCTGCATTCCAAAGATTTCTACAGGGGATGTGCACTGTGGCTACTATCAGTGGCATCAGATTACGAAGACAGCTGCTCATCTAATGCATAAGCAAAAATGTTGGTTAGCTCGTTAGTTGGACTGGTACCTATAAGGCTTCTTTGCACTAGAGAAGCTGTAGTAAAAAAAGTTCTGTCACAGGACAAATAAACTATTGTTGTATTGCAGCACAACTACTTGAAATAGCACAGTGACCAACAGATAATATTTGATTATATTGAAAGAATGGTGATTATAATTGGTGAAAAGTGTAGAAATTGTAGCCCTTTAGATGCATAAAGCAGCTACCTACACTCTGCTCTATAAGCAATATGACAAGTGATGAGTACAGTTCAGAACTATTTTGGATCATCTTTATTTCTTAAAATTAAAAAATGGAAAATTCAAGTTTCTTTCCTTTTCTATGACAGTAAACTAAATATTTTTGAATTGTGGACAAAACAAGACAGTTAAAGACATAAACAATTAATTGAGAAAATAACCGACAATTTAATTGACAATGAAAATAATCATTACTTGCAGCCCTATTATTTAGTAGCTGAATATTTTTATGCTGCATCTGGAGGTTTACAGTACAACAACAATTGTTGTTCAAGTGTAGAGTCAGGGAGTATAAATAGGTGTGGTAAGTTGCAAAATATAGTTTGAGTAGAGAAGGAAGTCAGATGGGAAGAGATATGTAAAGCACAGTTCCAAACATTACTCATTAATGATTTGTGTCAAACTGAGAACTGAACTGCAAACCGTTAGCTAAGCAGTATCACAGACTACAGATCCGTCATCAAAACCTGATGAAAAAGGGAACTGTAAACCACAGACACTGAGAGCATGTGACGCTCGGTCGACTTCAAGAGAGGCCGAACTGATGTCCAACAAGCTGAAAGTAAACTATAGAATTAAAAAAAAATAAAAAATAAAAACACACAGCTTAACAAATGCTTTTATGGTTAGAATCTGTTCATTTGGGGAAAAAAAGAACTCAGCAGAAAGTGCAACTATTTTTGAGCCTATTGGTCAACTTTAACTCTGAAGAGAAACTGTGTCCTATAATAAAAAAAGGAACCTTGGCTGCTTTTGCTTTAGTGCACAGTTCCTGTTACAGCATCTAGAGCTTTCTTCTCTTAAGTGTTAATTTAGTGTGCCAGGTTGTAGGCCATCACACCGACTGCTGAAGCTGCACGCCATGTGTTTGCAGGATACACTGTGTAATGACACAGTAAGGAGCTTAGACTGGCCTCAAATAGGTAACCTCAGGGTGCCAAGCAAGAGGTAAGCACAAGGTAACCACCAGGCAACTGTACTGATGATAAGAGTGAGCGTTCACTTCAGACTTTTAGCCTCTCTAGAAATAATACAATCATTTTTACTGGATAATATAAAGCACTCACAATAAAATAATAAGAAAGTGTAAAGAAGTAAGACATAGGAGTAAAACAGCTGAACAATACAAGAGACTACACTCAAATACACAAAATAGCCCCTACAAACACTATCTAAACTTATCAAAACTTAAGGACAAACTATTGAAATATTTAGCTAAAAGTGCTAAATAAACAGCTGTAGTTGTATATCATCGTAAATTAATAGATAGTTGCAACATATACCGAAAACTAATTTAAAAACAACGAGAAGAGTTAGCCAACTTGTATTAAAGGCGGCAATACGTGAAACAATAGAAAAAACTCACAAATAGCGAATATAATTTGCTTAAAGTAATAGATAAACTGTTCAAATAGTAGGAAATCTTCAATAATATGGCTGAATGGTTAAAATAAATCAAATCAAATAATCAACAAACTGTTGAAATAGTTAGCCAAGTTAGCAAAGACAAAGGAACTGAATTGAACTGATCTGAACTGTTAGCTAAACGTTACAGAGAAACTGTTGCAATAGCTAGCTAAAAATCGCAATCGTCAAAATCGCATAAAAATAATTGACACGGCAGTAAAAGTTAGCTAAAAGTAATGGATGAGAAGTTGAAATAGTTAGCTAAAATGAGTGCTAAATTGTTGCAATTGCTGAAAAAAAAAACTATCAAATGTAATGAACAAACAGTTTAGATTAAAGCATAAATGGTCAAACAGCTGCAAGTAACAGAGAAATGCTTCAGACATTCAGCTTGTGACATTGTAGTGGAGTGGATGTTAGAGACAGATATCCTAAAACCTCTAGTCAAGCTGACACTATGCTTGGCTGGATACCCCTGAGTGTATGTGAAAATATGTTCTTTTTTTGATCATTTATGTAAAGTGACCTTTTAAGGTAGTTACTGTATGCAAACAGCAATCATGCATCATTATTCTTAAAAACGGGAAACATCAATGTGTGGGAGAGTAAGACTTGCGAAGATCAAATGCAGCTGCTGATGAAAAGATTGAACGTTTGACACTTTAGCTAGAAACACAAACCAGCAAATCACACTCTTACAGATCCTGCCACAAGGGAAGACGAGAAGAAAGTCACATATATTGTACTCCTCACAAGCGAGAAACAGATGCAACTGCAAGAATCTGTATCGTCACAACATCCACATAAACATGGCAACCAGAAAACAAAACAGTTGCAATGTAAACCCTCTTGTGACTTCACCAGCTAAATGCATCGAACAATGCCAGTTTGAAGGAAGTTACAGACATTTCTGTAGATGGAGGTGTGAAAACGTTCTGTTTCAACACCTACTTCACAGGATATCAAACCACAGTTACCGCTTATCAATGCAAAAACAATCTCCATCAGTGCAAACGAGTGATTTCACCTCCAAAAACATCAGTGATCACCAGTTGGCACCATCTGAAGAGGTTCTAGCCTGTGCCAAAATGATAAGAATTAGAATTTTTTTTTTAAATGTAAATTTGTTATTGAGCAGTTTTGTTAAGGGAGGTTTCCATTATACAAACATAGTAGACATATTTGGTTATTAAATGGTCAAAAATAGCAGGAAAGACATAGATTTCTGTCAAATAGTTAAACACAGACTCATTCATTTCACTGTATATGAACTAATCCAACTGTCATGCAGTCACTCCCGAAAAGCCCATTCTGAGCCACGAAAAAAACCCTGTTCTCTCTACATTACCCTGCTTCCTGACTGCTCAGTGGTGTATACGTCACCATATTACATATACAGTATTATCTTGAACCCAAACACATGTGCTTGGTCTACCGGTCATGTAAAGTTTTACCATGACTTCCACTCCATTCAGGCAACCTGTTGTCTTTAGACTCTTATATTTAAAGGAAACCTCCAACTGTAAATGCTGTTTTAGCATAAAGTCCTGTTAATCTTAACAAAAAAACAAAAGCTGGAGAAATACAGTTTAGCCCTCTAAAGCTGCTTAACAAGTCAACATTCTCAAGCTTAAATGTTTAATAAATCATCAACACAGAACAATATGTGGAAAAACAGAAACCCACACAGTTTCAGTGGCTTTATTGGTGCCACTTGAGGTATGTTATTCTCATCTGGGTTTACAGCACGTCTTCAAGACCAACTGCACCACAGAGAAAAATAACTCTACCGCTTTCACCAAAACTACTACAGATGCGGTTTTACCTGCAGTAAGATCATGCCTCATCATGTCTTCCTGCCTTTCTTCCTTCCTTCCTTCCTCTTGTTGTATCTTACAAGCTAACTGTGATAAAAGATAACTAAAAGCAATAAACAAAATGCACTGAAGCAAAAATCCCCATTTTAGAACACACCCACATTTCCATTTGTTGCTGACTTGCTCTCGACTACAGCAGCAACTAACAATGACTACAAAGGTAGAGTAAAGTGTCGATTATTTTCTTGGTTCATCAATCAGTTGTTCGAGCTATAAAATGTCAGAAAATGGTGAAAAATGTAAATCTGTGTTTCCCAAAGCCCTGAGACAACTTCAAATGTCTTGTTTAATCCATAACCCAAAATATATTCAGAATACCATCATAGACAAGTAAAGAAACCAGAACACTTCAAATTTAAGAAGCAGGATTCGAAGGATTTAGACATTTTTCTCTTCAAAAATTACTCAAATCAATCAATCTATTAAGTTAACTGAAGATTAAATTAATGGTTAACAACTACTCAATTTGTCATTGCAGCCCTCGACCAGACCTCGGTCATTTAAACATTATTGTGCTCCAATAAAGCAACAAACAATAGTAAATGTATCAGCCTCCTAAATTAGGACCTCACTTGTATTGTTTAAAAGGTGATTAATCAGTTTAAAATACTCTGATTATGCATTTCAAGGACTTGCAACTTGGTGCCATAGAACAGCAAGGAAGCCATCATCAAATACTTATGTAGCATACACATTTTCTATTGTTTGAAAAGCCGGCCTGTATTGGTATTTACAGTGAATGGCTGGGCAGTAAATGCAACACCAGGACAGTTGGGAGTACAGTCAGGTCCTTAAATGCAACAGTTATCCTGACTGCCACAGTAGTTCCCACCTAAAAACATTCAGTAGACCTTCAAAGCATTTTTGGATTCTGCGAGAAAAAAAAATGCTTTTATGCAATTGCATTAAAGGGAGCCTTAAAAATACCATACCATCCAACAAGCCAACCAACATTCTAACTTTTTTTTTTCTTATGAAGTACTCAGGCTGGTTAATCTATCAGTTGTTTGGTGTCAAAAATATTGGAAGATGGTGACAAATGTTGATTAGTGGTTCCTGAAGTCAGATGACATTCTCCAATGTCATATTTAGTCCACAAGCCCAAAACATTCAGATTACTGTCACAGGGGAGTAACAAAGCCAGAAAATACAGACATTTAAGAAGCTGCAATCAAGGAATCTTTACAAAATGTTCTCTGAAAAAAATTTCAAATAAATAAATTAGTTGTTGAAAGGTATACATCAGTGTTTCCCAGAGCCGACGATAACATCCTCAAATGCCTTGTTTTGCCCACAACCCCCAAAATGTTCAGATTACTATGTCAGAAGAGTAATAAAACCAGAAAACATTCAAATTTAAGAAACTGTAATCAGAGAATTTTGAATATTTCTTTCTTTAAAAAAAATCTCTAATCAGATGTTTGAACCACATAATAAAGTCAGAAAATTGTAAAAGATGTAGAGGAGTGACGAAACCATCACTAAATGTTCGTGCAAGGTAAATATTTTTCATTCTACTGTTTGAAAAGATTGTCTGTGTTTATATATACAGCGAACGACTGGACAGTGAATGCAACACCAGGACAGTTGGGAGTACAGTCGGGTCCTTGAACGCAACAGCTATCCTGACTGCTACAGTAATTCCCAAAGGAACAAGCAGAGGAGACAAATAAAGGAATAACGCGAAAAATAAGTTAATATTAAACTTATTTAAGTTGAAATGTAGTTAGCTTGTTTGCTAGTAAACAACTTTGACTTTTTCGAAGTGGCTAACTTCAGTCCTACTGCTGCTACCACACCTGGCGGACACATAACTCTCAGCTCCAGGTGCTAACTTGTTCAAAAACTAATTGGGAATTGAGGTTAGAGCAGGAAATGTTGGATAAAATCGTTTTTATGAAGTAAAAAAGTCCTGCCTCCCACCGTGGTAATGGCTGTATCCCTGCTCCGTGGCCTGAGATTAGTCACAGCTCGGGCCTGTGATCCAGGAAAACAGCTTTGCGGTGCAACAAGCCGTTCAAACTCTTCAAGCTAATTATTCTAAAGTGTGTTTGAAATAAAGTTTGATTTTAACTTAAACGAGGCGCCTAAAAGTTTTAAAAAGGATACACCTGAAACCATGCAGTACAACTTTCTTTTTCCAATCCGACTTTTGGAAACACACACACACACACTCCGAGAGCAACTTCGCGATCAATCATTTCCACTCACCCGGAGTTGGTCGGTTATAGCAGGACAACTTGTGCGTTTATAGCCGCCCTACAGCGCCATGCAGCCGGAATGTTGCGACCCAACAAGTCCCGGGTTTGGGACGCCTTCAAATCCGAGTCTTTTTTTCCCTGTCGTCGGCCGGAGGAATCTTCCCTCGGTCGGTGTTATTATCATGGGCGGGGGAGAGCAGCAGAGTAGGGAGTTCCTGTCCCTCAAACAGGGAAACTCGGCAGGAAACTGCGCTGCGAGCTGCGGTACTCAGTCTCCTCCACTAGGGCCGGACGGCGGGCGGAGAAGGTGCGGGCGGAGGAATGTAACCTGCCGGCGGGTATGGAGGCCGATTAGTGCCCGACACTACTGCACTCAGCATGGGGCAGGGGGTTAGGAAATCTTGACTGAAGCAACAACTAAAAAGTGGTCTTGTATAATGGTGGGGATGCATAATGTCACAAGACAAGATTTTTAAAAATTATAATAAATCAATAATCATCTAAATGTGAAATGTAATTTTACATTCAGATACTAAAGCAGATACTCTGCTTACACAACGGTATCCACTACAACTGACAAATTGACTTTAAAAATAATAATAATAATAATAATAATAATAATGATTGTATGTCACAATGTTTTTTAAATGTCCACAAAACCAGATAGCAAAAATGTCATTTTAAATGTTGATATTAAAGGTTTCTACTTTAACAAATTTATCCACCACAACTGACCAATTTACTTTTTTTAAACTAAATTTGTATGTTACTATATATATATATAGTTTCTTCACAACACCAGATAGCAAACATGTAATGTTGCACTGATCATATATTTCTATATTAACAAATCTATCCAACACAACTGACTTTTTTTTAAATTATTTTTTTAACTAAAACTGTATAATGTCACAATATTTCTAACAATAAATGCCAATATTTTCGTTTATGGCATTATGCTCATCTAGTGCCTGAATGTAGTGTCCACCCATAATTAATCTAAAAAAGGCAAAAACTGGTGCATAAAAAGTCACCAGAATGCAGAAAATAAAGGTTTTACACTCAAAATGTTGTAGGGGAAGATCCCAGAGCTCAGTCAGATCACTAGTCATGTATAAGAACAGCAAGACCTCTTCTTAAACTTTTTTGGTGCATTAATTAATGCCTCACAGTACTTCTTCTATTCAGTGTCATGGAGGGTGAGAGAATATCAACAAAGAGAGAAAGGTATGCTAAAACCTTGTAAATATACCCAGATAGACACATTTACACTCAGTCTTCATGCAATAAGAGAAAAGCTGAGAATCTCCACAACTCAGATACCAGGTATTCAATGACCCAGGCTCATTCTTGTTGCCTGCGTGGCTACGGCATTTACCACTGAGCCTCTTTGCCCCAATTACTGAACTCCTACTGCAAATAAGGCTAATAGGATAAGTCTAATCTGAGTCTTATCAGATGTTTGACATTAATACATTCCAGGTTGTGTACATGTACTTGCATTCATTAGTTTGGTATAAACCAGGCAGTTTTACAGTTTGTATAATGAGACAGTAATTTGCCAGTTGGAAAATACATTAAGTTTACTTTTACCTGACAAGTAACTTAAACATACCTACACTTTTAAAGGACCACAAATCCCAGCTTACAGTTGCTGCAATTAGCGTATGTATCAAATAGTACATTTTTCAAATTTTCAATCCTGTTTTTGACAAGACAATGAACACACTTCATTCATTAGCTGGAGATAACTGAGCTTCATACTGTGGTTTGTTTCCACTTTACTGTTGAAACCTCATTAAACAGTACTCAGTAACAATAGACTACATAAAGTACGTTCACCAAGACAAAGCAATACAATAAAACTTATATTCCAGTAAAAAAAAAATCTTTCATCATTTATTTAAAAATATACATATATACAAACATCCCAAAAGTCACAACCTGGACTCATAATTTCATGACATTGCTATAAGCTTTGCCAGTTAACTGTTTTATTTATTTCTTGTGTAGGCGTCCACAGTAATAAGTTGGGATATAATACATAAACTTGGAGCTGAATTTCAGAGCTGCATCAAAGATATTAACCAATGAAACAGCTGTTAACTTGCATTAGTCGACTGCACTTCCATCTAGCATGTAAATTATACTCAATCATAATATGGCATGAACCTCCATCACTGTGCTAGACTTGTTGTGCTTAATTATTCGTATTACTAACCAACAATATAACGCTTTATAAAAACAGCTTTCGAAAAGTTGATTTTTTTAAATACAGAAGCTGATGTATTGTCACAAGAAGCATGTTTTGCTATCATCTGTCCAACACCAGCTAGTCCATCTCCAGCAGTCGGAGCAGACAGTGACATCAGAAGTTACACATCATCATGAACAATGGCAGCAGTCAGAGAAAAGACGAGATGGAGAAGCAAACAGAGGAGTTTAGTCCATGATGCCAAAACACTGAAACATGGATGGTTCTTCAGCACTGCTCAAATCCTGCCATGAGAGAGAGGGCCAGAGACTCCACTGTACAGAGAGGGAAAGCAAAGACAAGTACTTAGTGTGTTAATTATTTCTCTGTCGATAAGGTATAAAGTAAAGAACGTACTTGCAGAGCTCCAGTAAATCATGAAGTGAACTGGAAATCAGCGAGACGTTTGAGTTTAACAAAAGGATTTACTTACAATGAGGAAAAGAGCCCCGGCATACAGCCTTGTTGAGTATTGTCACAAGGAACATGTGACAGTTTTTGAAATCTGACTCCATTTTATCAATAGACTCGATCCTGAAATTGAAAAAGAAACAATATTTTGTTACAAACTGGACACCCAAGAACATCATAGCAGCTGACTATGTCATCTTTTTTTTTACAGTTTTATCTCAAACACACTTTACAAAAGATACATCTTGGATTATTTTCTTTCTCCAGTCTATATAAAAGCCCTTACTTCCAGGCTCCAAATCCAGCTTGCCATCGGTCCGAGAAGATGAGGACGAGATTGAGAACCTTCATTATTGCCTCCTTCACAAAACTGACCTGAGAAAATACATTAAACAACAGTTATAAATACATGTGGGCAGTTCACACTGCCCAGCTGCCTCAGCCTGAATAGGGACTATAGCAAGGTAACAGGGCGATGTGAAAAACAAAACAGTCACAGATGACTGATGCATATTAGTCTACTGAATGCAAGTCTACTAAATTCCTTTATCTGTGATGTTACAGTGCACTACCAACGATAGAAAAGTGATGCTGGAGCTGTTAATTACACCACTTGAGTATTGTAAATCTGCTCAACCTGACCTCATGTTAACGTAATTCACTGTGCGTGCTGTTTACCTTCTCCCTCAGCAGACAGCGGTCGTGGATAGTTGCCAGATATCTGTAATGGATCTTGATCAGCTGGTCCAAGTCCTTTGCTTCCTGTACTTGGTGCTGAAACTCCAGGCCAGTGCTGTGCAGAATCTGCCAACAAACAAAGAAAGACTCAATGTTGTGTGAAAATAATTCCATTCTAATTAAAAGGAATGATAGTTTTTGTATATGCGATGTATTGGCTTGAATTTGTAACAGATTAAGGTATTTTCTTGAACCGTTCAGGATTCTTTTTTTTTTTTTTTTATAAGATTTTTTCCCTTTAATTGACATGAGACAGTAAAGAGGCAGACAGGGGCATCACCTGCAACAAATGTCCTTGGTCAGAATAAAACCACAGAATAAGCAGTTATGTGGGATGCAACAAAGATTTCAGCTACCAGAGTGCTCTAAGACAAGGGCTTCAGCTTGTAGGTCAGCTAATCGATTGATTGGTCCATAAGCTCTCATCTGATCAAATTGTCACTCTCTCAAGATTAATCCAGTACATTTGGTGGTGGAAACCAGACTACCTGTGAACATTCCCACGTTTTAACAATTGTAAATATGCCCAGCATAGCAGAGACTTTAATGCCTAACTTAAGGTTTACTGAACGTTTATTACAAAGTCGGCTCCAAACTAACGACACCACGTCAAAGAAGTTGCCAGTGTGGCTGGATTGATTGAATATGGGCAGGTGCACGCTGGACTACTCCAAATCTGTTATCATCTCAGTAATAAGTACTCAGAATAAAATTAATAATTACTTTGCAAATATGTGCTTCTTAAGTTTGTGATTAATTCAGGGTTATAAGGTCAGCAGGTAGAGTGCACTCACTGCATAAAGGCTGACTTAGTGAGTCTATGTAATGTGCAGATTTTTTTAAACTTGCAACCAATCAATTGGCTGAAGGGTAGGTACAATATCAACTGACCAATATATTCGTTGGTTGACTATAGCCTTGATTGTATTTATTCATTACAGTGTCTTTGGTGCTTTAAATGAAGTACATAATACTTGTAAATAAAAGGTGGCACTTTGTAGTCCAGTACAAAACTAATATGTTGAAATATTGTGTCATGAGGTAAAAATATATATAAAATATCTGCATTTTCTTGAAAAATACTGCATCTGACAATACAGAGCACGATCCCACATGTTGGGTGTTTTCCATGGCCAACTATTGGACATGTGATAGTAGGAAAGCAGAGGAGTAGATACTAAAATGAATGATGGTGAATTCCATTTATCTGCTTCTATCCACACTCCCTTACTGTTGCAGTATCATCATTACTAAGACACATGAAAAGAATGGAGCCATCATTAGTGTTATTAGTAATACCTGTGCTTTTCCTGCTGTAACATATCAATTCTACATCTATTCTCTGAGTCCTCTTACCCTGGTCATGATGTAGTTGTGAAGACTGTTGACAAAGTGCATCAGTTTAACCCGCAGCAGACACATTCTGTGAATCTGTTGATTTATTGGCTCTTTGACCTTCACTTCCTCAGCCAGTCCTCCCTCCAGTTTCTTAGTGACATCTGTGAAATCTATTAGACACAAACAAACATTAGAGATAGCACTGACAGAATTTGGGGGGGGGAGATTGTCGACATAGTGATGATATTTATGCATTGTCGCTATGTAACCTGTTTCTACCATCCTAATCATTCCATATCAAGCCTAACTGGGACTACAGTTAACATTTATCTACCAATTATTTCTCATTTATCAGTTTGTTACAGTTAGCCTGTCTCAGTTTACCACGGCCCAAAATAACATCTTTAAATGTCTTGTTTTGTCTGATTAATAATGCAAACCCCTTCAAATCTACCATTAGCAGTGATATCAAAAGAGCAAAAGAAGAAAAACTCATCACATCAGAGTGTTTTTGCTTGAAAAACCGTTCAAATGACTAATGGAACATTCTTTTCTTGTCAATCAACTACTTGTTTGAGCGCTAACACAAGCTCCTACCACTGAATCGAAGTGTGTCCAAACTGTATTTGGCCCATTTGATCTGCAGCAGGAGGAGAAACACTTGGTTGTAGATCTTTTGGCACTCAGAGCTGATCACAATGTCAACAGGCCAGGGCACCTGTGGATGGTAAAACAAGAAAATGTCAATGTGACAGCTTCAAAGAGCTTAAACAATAATCAAGCAAATCTATTGACACTGCTGACCTTGTAACCCAGGGTAAGCACTTCTAGATTATTAACCGGGTGTTTTTTCCTGGAAGGGTCGATGGTCTCCAAAAAGATTGACAACCTATAAAACATGAAATGAAGGAGAAAATATAGATTTTTTTTCATAACATAAATATAAGTCGAGCTTGTAGTTGTCATAACACATCTTCAATTTGACTTTTACTCATAAAGGCTTGCAGTACCTGCTGCTATCCTCTGGGTAGCGCTGTCCAACTGCCTCCTGCAGCTGCACGTTGAGAAATGACAGCTGCTGCCAGCTCTCTTTTTCCTGTACTTTGTCAAAGATTGCTGTGTAAAAGTCGTACATGGTGTCTCCAGCTTCCAGCAGGAAGTAGTTCCTCATAGCTTGGAGGTACTCCAGCAGCCTGTGGACACATTAAGGAACTCAATTACACTATATGCCAAAAAAGCGATAAAGAGTTCTTGATCATTCAAACCGAACAGTGATGCATACTTGTAGTCTTTTTTCAGAGTCTTCATCAGGTTCCCACAGCACTCGATGTACCTCCTCTCAATGTGGGGGTAGAGGCAGGAGCGCAGGGTGAGTTCAAATGTCTGACAGGTGACGGACTGAGACGAGCGGTCCACGATGAAATCACCTCCGGAGAAACGCTCATGGAAATCACTCTGCTCCAAGTAGAGCCTGAGGAGGGAGGGCAGAGCAGAGCGATTTCAGGTTTTAGAACAGTCTGGATTTACATAGTAAGTCTGGGAGAAACAAATATAATCCCTTCAAACTGAAAATATCTTCGCAGTGCAACATTTGAGAATTTATTAAACCAGCAGCTGCTAAAAAGGCATTATATAATGAGTTTTTTTTCAAACTAGCAGCTCAGTTAATGACACAATTGAAGCCCGAGTTTTATTCTTCTCAAACACGCTAATAGCTTTCACATTCTAACATTTAAAAATGCTTCGTTAATTATTTCTGAGCACAATAAAAAAGTGCTTTTACATTCTGCAGAATCACTAGTAACTGTATTGTTGTTACTGTTTACCTTGCAAAGTTGATGGCCAACAATGGATCATGGACGTCATCGATTTCCAGGTGCTGTGCCACAATGGATTGCATCTTTACCAGACTCCTCTTAGTGGCCAGCTGTTCAGTCGCTGTGTCTGTTGGAGATTCCTCTTGGCTGCAGAGGCGCGACTGCACCGACTCTAGAAACAGTGTGTACAAACTCTTCCTCTCTGCATCTGCAATAAAAAAAAAATCCCATTTGGTTAAGACGTTAACAAACAATGCAAACAGCTGAAGTGCACAGATGCAGTGAAGAAATTCTTGCAGGCGCAAACACTGACCTCTGGACGATCTGTCTGACTGCTCTGCCTCCTTACAATCCAGATTTCTGAGCAACTGCATGGACTTCCCCGCCATGATGATCTGCTTGAGGACAGGCTTGAGGAAGGACACCATGGTGAGCTGCCTGTTGCTGGAGCCCTGATCCCCTCCGGAGCTGCCGCTGGCTGCATCGTTCAGCTTCTCCTCGTTCTCCACCGTCTCTGAGACACTGTACAGCGTGTAGGTGGCGTACCAGAAATCCCTGTGGTTCACTGGGACGTCCTTGTTTCTGGGCAACAAAAATAGGTAAAGAAAAAAAACTCAGCTATCGAATTCAAAAATACAATTCTTGATAAATCATTTCCGCTAAATACCTTTGGATGATGAACTCTTTGGCAGGGTCAAACAAATGGCCATGAACGATCCACTCATCCACAATCTCTAAATATGGTCGGACTGTCTCTGTCCACAGAGAAAATAACAGAGCCACCTGGCAAGGAAAGAATGATTACACATTTAGATTTGTTTCCTTGTAAACGTCAGTGAATTCTGTATTTTGTGTAGAAATTACAGAACCAAGCACTTACTGCTTGCTCTGATGCCTCCCCAACGCTGTCGTACTCAATGATAGCCTTGTAGAGAGTGTTGAGCAAGTGAGAGGCTCGCACAACATTCGGGGTGGCAGGAGGGACTTCAGCGACTCCCGTGCAGAAGACTTTGTGCAGCACTTTGATCTGGACCAAATGAGAGCTAAGTCGCTCCAGAACTGCAGACAGGGTCACGGTCTCATCTGCAAAATTAAAAAAAGAAAAGAAAAAAAAGAAAAGGGGACACATCAAACAATGGCCAACATAATGAAGAAAACCCTCAGGATCCTGGTACTTGGGTAAAAACTAGAAACTAAAGGTGGGGACAAGTCAATAAAGAAATAGTATGTGGGCACAGCAGGAGGATACAAATCACAATGGCACAATGTCATGACAGCTTATAGTGTATAAAAGCAGTGTCTGCTTTGAAGCAGTCGAAGAACCCTGACTTGACTCAGATTCTTCAAGTCAAGCATTTATCCACCTGAGGACGTTCCCTGTGCTAGTGGTTAACTGATAAGAGAAACCTGAGTTGGAGCGATACTCTTACAAGTCAAGTCTTTCTGTTAAGAATGTGGCCTTGTGGGTAACCTGTGTGTGATATCCGTCCAGTGTTTTGGGAAACTGAGCTATTCTATTCTAAAAGCAGTGACAGTAACAGCATGTAGCCGCAGCCGCTGTGAAGCGTAGGCCAACAGAGGTGATTGAGTTACTGTGGTCAGCCGTTTAGGTTCTAGACTTGCCTTAGTTTCAGTATAACAGCTATTCAAAGGTTACGTACTGTGTTTGATGCCCTAGAAAAAAGGAAATATTGTATTCCTGCAACAATACAACAGTGTGTCATTCTGCCTCCCCCTCATCACTGCAGAATTTGTATGAACAGTAAAGGTTACCGGCTAAGATTTCAAAATCAAGTTGCGTGACACACATAAGGAGAAACTTCACAGATCGACCCTGTAATCTCTGACATGCACAAACTAAAAGATTTGAAAATGACATGCTCTAGGATATTATTGATGCGAATATGTGACAAAATGGCTAATCTATTCATCCATGAAAAGAAAAGAAAACAACAAATATTTGAATTGTCGTAGTGAATTGTGGAACCCAATTCAGCTGATAACATTTTGGGGCCCTTATTTGAATATTTTCAATATCTATAAGTAAGTTATGATGCCAACCGAGACTACATTAAGTTCTGCTCTACACCAAAAAAGTCATCTGTGAGTGTCCCAGGTTCAGCTGTCTGCACAAGTTAAGAGCATAAAAGCTGCCTTCACTAAACTATTGCACGTTTCATTAAAGAACCAAAAGCACAGTGGGAGCTGTGTTAACTTAAAATGGTCATTTCTTTCTCTCCAGTTTCAGTGCACCTCATTATCTCTTTTCAGCATCTTACTAAAACTCAGACCTCTGTCCAGACAACTGCATAATACTAATTAAATCAAGAATTCCTCATTGATTTCACCCCTTTAAACAAACTTGCACTTGCCATTGCATATGAGCTCTCTCTCAATTGTGGTCAGCTCCTCTTTGAAGCTGGTAAAGTACTTGTTGAGCGCCCACACAAAAGCCTGGTAGGTCCTGAAGGGAGGCTCAGTGCCCTTCTTGGCGCTGTAGGAGGAACCGGACCCTGGTGGGCAGGGCTCCGAGCTGTACCCCGTCACCTCGTCTATGAACCTCTGCAGCCTGAACACCGCCTGCCCGTACACGGCGATATGCTCCAGCACCGAGCGCAGGCAGTTCTGCAGCACAAAAGGAGAAAAGATTGTTTCCTACAACTAACAGAGGACACTGTTATTTTGATATAAGCAACATTGGGAGTTTAAACATACACTGGTCAGATGAGTTACCACCACGTTGTTCCTTACTGACACTTTCCCATCATGGTGTTGGAAGATGAAGTGTTTCTTGACCCCGGAGAGAAGCCTGTGACACAACAGACACTTCAACTTTATGATGATACAAAATCAATACAAATATGAGCTTGGTTTTTCCTTTACTCCATCGAGGATAAAAATGTTTGAGGATCAGCAAGACAGATCTGTAGTCTCAAGGTTAATTAGTTGGTTGCTGTTCTCAAGCAACTAAATTCTAATTGGTTGGATAATCGTTGGTATCCCTTAAATAAGGAGAAAATGGCTACATCAATAGCCCCCCTGTCAGTCTAGAATAACCGAGGTAAAATTGTTTAGTATGCTGTAAATACTTACTTGCTTTTAAAGTTTATTTATAATTCATATAGGCTAATAGGGCACTCAGTGCAATGTGGCCAACGATTGGTTTCACAAGTTCAGTTAATCAAGGTTTTTCGAGGTTGACTGCAGCCCTCTAACAACATAATAAGACTAGTGAGAAATCAGGAATTAAGGTTCGTACAGTCACACACTGCAGCATCACTACATCTTACCACAATGTCTCCCGTATCACTTGGGTCTCTGTGACAAAGGCCTTCTCTTCTGGCAGATACAGTGGATCAGTGTTATATAAGTGCTGATCCCTGACAAGAGAAAAAGAGACTGAGTGTAAACATAAACAACACTTTCAATCATTTTAACTCACAAATTTCCCAAAGTGCAGATTATGTTAGCCAACTATACTATTGTGAACAATCCATAGATAGACAGGCACACCATCAGTCTTGGCTGGAGGTATTTTTCAGAAATATAGATTTACTGATTTATCTGGTATCAAAATTAAATGTCTGTCCCATAAAATGATAGGTTTTTCCTGTAATAATTGAAACTAATTTTATCTTTATATTCACTACTTCTTTTCTCTTAAAACTAAAACTTTAATTTCTCAATATTCTGGGGATTTATTTATTTATTTATTTTTTTTTACTAAATTCATGACTTCATACTCATTTCTTTCTCAATAGGTGTACAAGTTAAATAATTATCCCATGTCCTAAAGCAAAGGAATTCACAACTAATGAGATCTTACCAAACATTGAGCAAGTTGGAGTGTAAATGCAAGCTGTGAGGAAAACGAGGAGCGTGAGCCACCCAGTACGGTGTCACTACGTGCTGTTCAAGCCAGGCCCGGGCGTCTGGCTCACCCACTGGAAACGCATAAATGCAAAAGTAGCTTTAATGCAGACAGACGTATTTATTTTGGTCATGTCGCATTGTTCCATAACCATAAAGGCTTCCACAATCATGTTATCTTGCCAGGTGATTTGTTCGCACCTGTCCATGTGACTGGAACTGTTTTGTTGTTGGTGTTGTCCTGGTCCTCCTGAGGGGTTCTGTCCAACTGGATCCCAGAGTCTTCCCTGCTAATTGGCTGCTGGCTGTCGTCGTCTTCGCTCTCCTCCTCAGACCATTCCTAAAAAAACAGTCAAGACTGATTTAGATAGATATTCATCCAAACTAAATAGGGCACATTTTGAATGACGTGTAGGTATTGTAAGAATTCATACTGCAGATTTACTCACAGGGGTATCTGGGTAAGGCCCAATGTCTATGTCCTCGCCCTCCATCAAATATTTAGCCCAGTCAAAGTTGTCCTCTGGTTCTGTACAAGCACGAGTTGTAGAGCTCAATATTAACACGGACATGACAAGAGATTTAAAACAATGTTAAAGCATCAAAATGAAACATCAACGCACCGGCCTCCTTCAGTCTGGGTCTCTCAGTAAAGTTTGTGTTTGAGGGGGACCCTGATAAAAAGAGCAGCAGTGACAGTATGCTGTAGTGTGCATCAGTCTGAAGAGGAAAACAAAGAAAACTGTTATGTATGGAAGATCACAGACTCTTTCTTCACTCAGGAGTTACTTTTCCATCATCCTCTGTCTGTACCATACCTTTGTTCCATCTGTGTTAGGCAAAGGTGAGCTCAGGAACTCTTCAGTCAGTCTCATCCAGCTTCCTGCTTTACTCAGGTCTGAGTGGACCATGAGCTTTTCGTAGATTCTGGAAAACACGGCAGATTATGTAACATTGTGCAACAGAGCAATAGTGCAACATTAACAGGGATAGGGGTAAAGAAAGCAATCAGTAAATATTTAAAAACAGCACCTCCAGGGATAGATTTTAACTTGAAATTTCATAGCACTGCAAAGCCTGAGGCAGCAAGAAATGTTCTAATCACAGAATCAATGGCTTTGTTTTTCTCTCGTGGTGATTTCAAGATCCAGCTCTAGGTGAAAGTAATAAGCTTTGATCCACATTTCATACCAGCTTGAAATTATCACAGATACCGATATAGGGAGTGGGTCCGATGTGGCAGACAGTCCTCTGTAGAGTGATATCTAACTGGGAACTTGATAGCTTTCAGAATATATTCCAGTCATTTTTACTGACCAGACAGCATTTACAATCTGTACTAGACCTGAACTCCAGAATCTAGAAAACACCACAAAAATCTCTTTCAAAATTTGTGTAAATGCTTTCAAGAGAGAAAGTAAATTTATACAAATAAACAAAATCAATTGTGGAAGGCAGCATTGAGAAAAAGAAATGGGAACTGAAATACTTCAGAAGGTGCAGTTACACAGATATGTGTACCTTCACCAATACATTGACCTAAATGGATGTTTGTGTGTGTGTATATGTGTGTGTGTGTGTGTGTGTAGGTGTCTGTGTGTGTGTGTGTGTATATACATACATATCCAGAAGGACAAAGTGAGACCTTTGGTATAGCTCGACTTTTTGTCGGCCTGGTCGATTATGAGATCTGATATTGAGCATTTTCCTGATTATTGGTAACACTGTTTTGTTTTTGTTTTTTCCAGATTGCTGATAAAATAAATGAATGCAAAAATGCCAAATGTCACCAAACTGTGGTCTCGAGTAATGTCCTGCCCAAATCACTGTCTGGTGGCCACATGTGGGGAGTTGTAGTCTATCCACACAAAAGGATTAATGCTAAAAAGTTTTTTGTTTTTTGTTTTCCTTTCTTTAAATATACATATGTAAGGGTTGGATGCCGGATGCTGCAGGTTTATAAATGTGCCCGGACATCAATTTGAGCATCTATTTCTTTATTATTCGAGGACCAAATAAAGAACTTTAAAGTGTAAGAGCACAATAATATAACATGCCCTGCATTTGTGGCCCGCTTTAGGGGGCTAGTTTCACCATAGTGAGCAATAATATGAGACTGAGTAACCCAAATGTACAGAAAAACACAAGTTATCCTAGTTATCTAAACAATATCTTAGAAATAGTCTCTGTGTATCACCCCCACCCCTGACTCCACAGACCCCCGAATAGTAGAGTGACAGTACGTCCCTGTAAACGACAATGTAAAAGCAACTAGCACCCAAGACTCACTCACCCACTTATACTCCGTTGAACTTTATGACTGTCAACGTCCAAATAGCGATGAAACCTGACAAGAAAACAGATAATTATTCAGTTATTAGCATTAGTGGCTAGCTAACGTTTGCTTACAAGTTAGCAGCAGAGAAGCTAGCTCCGTCCTGTCGACGGCTATCTCACCTGAAATTTGACCAGGCAAACTTCAGAGCCAGCTGGAAATTCTGGTCCTCCTCGTCCTCGACCCCGCTGATACATCTGATCAACTTCTTCGTTTCTTTTTCTGTCTCCTTTTCGAAGGTGCTCCAGTGAGCCATGTTGATGTTGACAGCGGTGCTGCAGTTAGCTTCACTGTGCGAGCATCAAACGTTACATACAGCTAGCTGCCCGTCTGTCTGGGCGTTTACCTGCTGATTCTGCAAGCTAAAAGGCTAGCACAACCAAAAATGCCTTAAAATGCGCCATTTATTTCGAAGGCAGGGCTGCAGCAGCAGATATCCTCTCCATTGATTCCTCCACTACCGCGCTGCGTCTGCCTCCCACAACAAACGAGAACTAGTGCGCATGCGTGAAGCCAAAATAAGTTCCATGGGAAACACAACAGGTGAGCAGTGAAGCGTCCAACAGTTCATTTCTTACTGTAAGACATTTTTTGTATTAAAAGTTTAATGAGATTCTACATATAAATAGGTAGATAGTTTATATATCTAAAAACACCCTGATTTGCATTAATTTCCTTAACAGAAATCTAAACATTTGATAAAGCCAGTTTCAAAATGATTGTGTCATGCTCTGAAGAGATTAGATCGTGTTTCTCTTTTCACTCAGAGAATTCAGAAAATTCTGTCAACATCCAGAAAAAAAAATCATGTTTCTAAGAATTAAATATCAAATAAATCAGGCTATGAATGATATATAAACAAATCCCTCTGTTAAAACCTTCAGAATATAGGAGTAACGCCCAATAAATAAATAAATAAATAAATAAATGAATGACACATGTAAGTGCCACAAAAGTGGACATTTCTGGTTCAGACGATATGGAAAAAAATAAAGAATTTAGAGAAAGCGGCCTTTCAAGATGTGTAGGGTAAACAAGGATAGCATCTAGTTTCTATTTCATTATGTATAGTTTGAACATTAAAGCCATATGTACCCAAGAACTATGCTTAATTAATTTAAAAGATTAAGTAAACCATACCTTGCAACATTTTTTTTTAATGATAAAACTAAATGTAAAATCTTGAAAAGTGGCATCTTCCGTGGGTCGTGGAAAAGTCAGTTTGATCAATACAGAGTTCATATGCGTACATAAGATTGATTTTATTTTCATGTTTTTATGTTGCTCTTACTTTAACTGCAACACAAACATTAGATATCACATACAGAAATTATTTCTCATCGTTTTAAAAACAGTGTTATGTTTGGTAATTCATTTACATCTGATGGGCATATGTAAAAATCACAAATAGAGAGATTATCACTTGATATCTAAATTTATGACTTGAAAAAAGTCCCACCACCGGATGTTTACCATGCAGTAACAAAGAGTTTAAGCTTGCTCGTGCTAGAGCCAGCTAAAAAATATCATAACATTATTAGCTTAACATAAGCCAGCTACATAACTTTTTTTTAAACAAGCAATTATATATTTTTTACTGCTGGTTAGCTATTATTTTATTGTATTAGATGGGGGGGGTATATAATTTATCAAAAAACTACATTAGCAAGGCTAGAGTATGGCATAACTAGCATATCCATGACGCATCTTCCCTCTAAAATCTTACTCTGATACTTTCACACATTACAAAATTGTTAATTTTTGTTTAAACTAATAGATGACTTTTCACATGACTCTCATGCCATGTCTCATGTCCCATAATTGTAAATCAAAGTACCACAGATGCACTTCTGTCTTACCTCAGGGAGCCATCTTAAACCAGTTTGCCTGTTATAATTGAAATGCACAACTGCAAAGAGACAGTGCTGTAAAAAAAAAGAAAACTTAAAATGTGGATTTTGGCTGTTACGTTGCTCTGAAAAAGTGCTGTTGAAGAGGCAAAATACTGCAAACTCTCAGGATTTGCAGTGCATGTAAGGCTAGCACAAAGAAAACCCCGTTGCGTTCCCAGAATGCTTTGCGTCCCAGTAGGGTTACTGAATGTCGTCGCCGTTGGAACCTCTTTTCTTCAAGGCTCTTTGATCGCTGCAATTTAAAGTGGCCCCTCCTCCATTGTAGTTTTATGACTGCCTCACAAAGAAAGAAAGAAAATGTGAAATGTGGTGGTGTGCATCGGTTTTCTAACAGATAAATCATTGATTTTCCTTTTTAAAAAACTTGATATAAAGGAGCAGGAAGTAGAAACATTCTGGTATTTGTCGTCAGCGGGGCGGGGCTAACTCACACATAACTTTAGTGTGGATACCGCGGAGCTCCACAAAGCGCTGCGCCGATCCTCCTCACAACAAGCTGTCCAGCCCCGCTCCCGGCGAGAGGAAATGAAGCGGAGGCTCAACAAGAAATACTTGGTTTTAATACTAGCATACTCAGGTTTACTTCTGCTAATCCCCTACGTGTTAGATTACAGGGATAAATCCGTTCATGACGGCAAACACGGACTGCCGCAGCAACAGCCCAGATGCCCAGATTTGGAGAACACGGTGGCGCTTCTGTGGGATAACGGCTACAAAGTGAACGGCAGCGACGCGACGGAGCCCGTCGTCAACAGGAGCCAGGCTCGGATACACATCTACCTGCATGCCACCTGGAGGACCGGCTCCTCGTTCCTGGGCGAGCTGTTCAACCAGCACCCCGATGTTTTCTACCTGTACGAGCCCATGTGGCACATATGGCAGGCTCTGTACCCGGGGGACGCGGGCAGCCTCCAGGGCGCAGTGCGGGATATGATGAACGCGCTGTTCCGCTGCGACTTCTCCGTGCTCAAACTTTACGCCGGATCGCAGAACATCACCACCTCCTTCATATTCGGCTGGAAGATGAACAAGGTGATCTGCTCGGAGCCGCTCTGCGATGCGCACAAGCGGCACGAAATCGGACTGGTGAGAGAGGACCAGTGCGCAAAGTGCCAAAGGAAGGACATTAGGGAGCTGGAGAGGGAGTGTAAAAAGTACCCGGTGATGGTGATCAAAGGAGTCCGTGTCTTGGACCTGAGCACGCTGGTTCCTTTGATGAAAGATCCAGCGATAAACCTCCAGATCATTCAGCTCTTCAGAGACCCCAGGGCCGTGCACAACTCGCGGCTCAAGTCCAAGCAGGCCCTGGTGAAGGAGAGCATCCAGGTGCTGAGGAGCAAGAAGCAGACTGACAAGTACAAGCGGTTGCTGGTGCCCAGCAACAGGGTGAACCGAGCGGAGAGCTACGTCTCCAGCGCCATGGAGCTCATCTGCGACAACTGGCTCAGCGACATGATGTTGGTGATGAACGCGCCTCCCTGGGTGAGGAGGAACTACCTCCGCATCCGCTACGAGGACCTGGTCCTGCACCCTATGGAGGAGCTCCAGAGGCTCTACCGCTTCTCCAACCTGTCTACCTTCCCTGCTTTGGAGAAGTTTGCGCTGAACATGACGCACGGCCACGGCTACTCGTCGGACAAGCCGTTTCTGATATCATCCAGGGACGCAAAGGAGGCTATATTTGCCTGGAGGGAGAGGCTGAATGTGGAGCAGATAAATCAGGTGGAAGCCTACTGCAGTGAAGTCATGAGGCAGCTGGGCTATCAGAAGAACAGCCTGGACAAAGCAACATGAGGATGTGCCACCAGATATCAAGGTATGCTGACAAAGGGGTTTAATGCAAGTGATAGGAAGTTCAAAACAGTGTTTGGCGGTGAAACAAACCACAAGTCATCTGTGCATTCGCTCATCTCGTTTTGAACCTACACTTCTGTCAGCACAGGATGTGACTCCAAAACCTCTGACCTGTCTCTGACTGAAGCTAATTGAAACCAGAGCGTCAAAAAAAAGATCAGTAGAGCAAAACATTTCATTCTTTGCATACTGCAGGCATGCCATGATTGATGCATCTGAAAGTTTCCTTCCACGCAAAAGCATATTTGACTTGTTATTGCGTTCCTTGAGTGTTTGACCTTTAAGGTGCAGAAGTATGTTTTCACTTGCATTTGCAAAAGAGGGGAAGTGTGCATTTGGAAGGCAAATCAGAATCAGTTTAATTGCCAAGTAGGTTTTCACAGTGGAGGATGGTGAATTTGGTGCATTACAATAAACACAGACAAGTAGAGGGTTTACAAAAACGTGTTGCAAGTCAAGAAGTGTTCCAAGACAAATAGGCAGCAAGGGGAGCAAATCCAGAGAATTTTAAGTGATCAAAAAAGATAATAAACATATTTATGATGTGCAGAAACGTGCAATTTATTCACCTGAGTAATTAACATAACACATTGAATGCAATTTCACCTTTAATTGGCTGCATTTGTCCTTTCCTGCAAACTTAAACATGCAGTTGTTTGTATGAATTCAGATTTGTTTTCTCTCTCATCACAATCCTGTCTCATATCTTCTTTGGTTATTAATGCACTTTGCTGTTGTGTCACAGTTAATAATTAATATATCACAGTCCCACAGTTCAAACTTTGCCTTGAAGTTGGTTAATGAATCACACGCTATGTTTCAGATTCCTAATTTGTTTTGAAGTACATTTTTTAAAAAACGTCTGCAAAGGTTAAACCTCAGAGAGGAGAAAAAAATGGGTTTTCATTTTCCAGCATTACCATTTAAACACAATTGACACCACTGTGAGAGATGTTAGCAGCCATCAGAGTGAGACAGAAGTATTTCCCCCCACTTTAATGACCTGCTGTTTAATAGAGGCCTCATTGTTTTGTCCCTGGCAATGCTGGGTGCTCTCATGGATAGCGGGGGGCTGGCAGCGAGTCACTGGGCCTCAGACTGTGCTGTCAAGAAGGGGATCATTGTGAAAGGCTGTTGGTGATGGGATAGAGCTCCCGGGGTTACAACCAGGCTGTCACCACCAGCTCTCACAAGCAAGGCCCTTCAGAGCCGCCTGCAAGCCGTGGCAGCACTGGTTGCACACAGGGTGGAGGCTGGAGCTGCCCCCTGCGTGGCTGCCTCCACCCTGCAGCCCAGACAGAGCTGCGAACGTGCCTGCACTCCTCCTGCATGTGCTCACTGTGTCATAATTTAAGGGTTTTATTTTAATCTGCAGCTGATTTCCCCCCTCTTCTCTCTCTCATCCAGGATCCTGCTATTCAAGGCTGAGGGCAAAAGGTGGAGTAACAAAACAAGGAGCTGGAATGCGGTCCGCTAGGAGTTCTCAAGCGTGCCTCTTGGGTTGTTTTTCCTTGAGCCGAGTCGGGTCAACGAACTGGAGAAAATCCAAGTGAAAAGAGCAGCCAGTCACAGACGGCCGAATTTGAAACGAGGAGACGGCGGCTTATTTTTGCAGTGTTATCTGTTTGACACCAGCAGGGTCTGAGAGAATGTGGGGAGGGGGACAAAACAAGATAGACGACGCCGGCCTGTGCTGCCGTTACACTGGCCAGCCTCTATCCTTCTGTCCTTTTAGTAGCACTAATCCCTCCTCAAATCCCCTGCAGCCGAGGGCCATAAAAAGCCCGAGATGGGTCCTTCTCCGGAGATGACTGCCAGGATCCAGGGTGGCAGCATCAGGTTCGCTCTCACCTGCGTGACTTATCCGTCCGGCCTATGACTAAGCACGGCAGTAATCTCGAGCATTACTGATACTAAACTGCGCCTGGCTCACTAACAGCGCTAATGTAGAGAATTCAAAGAAGAAACTACAGTATTTTCTGGAAAAAGAGGCCTCACTGAGGAGCTATTGTTCCACCCCCGGCCCCTCAGGAATCCAGACAGCTGCAGCGCCCCGTTGACAAAACACTCACATGGGTGTGAGATTTTCTGATATCCCCCAGACTTCTTGGGAGAGCTGCCTCTACCAAGTGAACTTCTTTTCGCAAACACATCACACGGTACTGACTCACACTGTTACCTGCTGTTTGTAGTTTTTATTATGATTTTGTCTAAAACGTTGTAAAATGCTGTGATATCTCTCTGATTTATAAGATGTGTCGCGGCATCCACGTGTTCAACTTCAGAAGTTGGTTCTCTAATAATTGTTCTCGTGAATACATGAAGACGTTCTCATGTCTAAGAAGGAAATAACTTTTAGATTATTTAAACTGACTAAAATAAAGAGTTAAAAACGAGAAAAGAGAGAAAATGTGTGTGACTGCTGTGAGCATTAATGCTGATTGGCATGATTTGTAGATTAACACATGAAAAGTGGACTCATCGTTGTGCATCGGCGGAAATACTGATCAAATGGGAGCGAATAGGAGTTTTAAAAAAACATCTTGCAGTTGAATTTTAAATTCTACAATGCACTTATTCAGAATTTATCAGTGTGTATTAGTGAGCATTTTGAAAATAATGTTATAGACTTAAATGCAAAATGTAACAAAAAAAAACTTCCACCACCTCTCACACTCTAATCTGTTTAAAAAAATGTAAACAGTTCTTATTTAAACATATAATTATACAAAATTGGATATTGCTGAATATTTTTACTTTTAAAGTTAAGTTCTATCTGAGCTTATTTATTTATTTATTAGGTTAAGCATTATATTATAACACATATCCATTGTTTTCAACAGTTCATTCATACTTTTAACTAATAGTTTCCAACCATTTGTCCAAATTTCTTAGCTGTTTAGCCATTGTGTTTAGCTAACAGTTCAATTTATTTAACAATTGTAATCTCTTAGCCATACTTTTATGCAGCTGTTTGAGCCATTTAGTCACCTTTTCAGCAATACTAATCTTTTTAAATCATCTATACCTTAATTTGGCTGTCGTTTCTACTGATTATTCGTTAGATTTAGTTAACCGTTGTCACACCTGTTCAGATCCACTGAGTTCTTTAATTAAATACTATATTCAAAAAGGTCCAAAGTTTAAAACCATCCATAAATAAATCTCGTAAAATACAGTATTCAACTCAAACTGGACATGTCACGAAATCTGGCACAGTGGGTCAGAGGACAGTACTGAGCACGAAGTGATCAATAAGAAAAATCAGATAAACACCCACAATGAACTGTTTGTTGTTGACATCAAACTTAAAAGCAGACAACAGATTATTAACATGATTTTTCATGATTACTTACATGAAATATATGAACAGCATACAACATTTTTTGGGTAACAGGCGTCTTTAACGCTTTGTTTAATGGCTTTTTGGACCAAAATAATGCACAACCGCAGTGTGTGGCTCAGAATTGGACTCTTTATTAACATGTTGACATGCAAACCGAAGGCGGATGGAGCCTGGCAGCCAGTTGCTACTGGAAACAACAGGTGCACATATGGACAATCGGGCTACATCTCGTATTTCTCAGGTACAGAGAGCATTTAAATATAGCCGGCAAGACAAATGACAGCACAACAGTCTGGAGAGAGAAACAGAGAGTGCACATGAAGGTTACATAAGAATCCCACGGGTGTCCTCTGCTCGAGGTAAAGTGCCGAACTCGGCTCATTTATTTGTCTGCAGCCGTCGTTTTAAGTCGCACAAAGCGTTCCCACGTCTACTAAGAAAAACTCCTGTGTTGATCAGTTCTCGTTCTGGATTTTTCTGCACTCACGTCAGCCGATACAGCAGGAATTGTGGGTTTAAAAAAAAAAAATCACAGTTTGCTTTTCACATTCCAGAGACACAATAACATCTGCTATATGTATGTTTCTTGAGGCAGTGTAAACCTTTCCATATCACAGTCGAACAGGGGTGAGCTTCACATCACCTCTCACTCCAGCTAGACTTTTAAAAGAGCCACACTGCTTACGGATTGGCAGCAGATTACATAACGATTCATTTCCTTCTGGACGTCACACGGGGAGCCATAAAAACTTTCTCCCTCACGTGAAAGCCTCAGATTCAACTTGCACAGTAATGCCTTTTTTCACACCTGCGCCCGTGTACTCATACATAAATGCAACAGTGTGCAGTCAGAAGGAGGGGAAACAAAGGGCGATACGTGCTGTGCGGTGAATTCGAAATGAGGACCGGTTCAGGTGTCCAGACAAAAGGTGGCCCGAGGAGCAAGAATCAACAGAAAAAACAAAAAAAAAAAAACTCCTCCTACTACCAGCTGTTGCTTCAACCAGCTGCTGCATCGGCTCTAAATGTCCTGGTGCAGCTCTGTAAACCCAGAAGAGGCTGCCCGTTAATACACTGCTGGTTGCTTTTATTGGATAAGAGCTAAATGCAACATCTGGAGGAGGAAAATATGCAAATAAACACGTTTCCGGTTATATTCGTGCTGCGTGGGAGGAATTTCCAAACTACAGACAGTGGGGAAGTGTGGTTAAAAGAGTCATTGATACAGTATTAATAATTCAAAGTGTGTGTAGCTAATGAACGATGCAAATCAATCTGTTTGTGCGGTCTGATGCAGAAAATGTCAACTGGAGCTAATGAAGGAGGGAAATAGTGAGAACTAAAGCTGGTCGGAGCTGAGCAACAAACACAATCTGGTGTGTTTAAACGCAAGATTCAAACTAATGTTGAAACGATATGTGTTAATCTGATACCACAACAGGAAGGTTCACATCCTTTTATTCACAGAGAACATCATACAGCGTGTTCCCATTCATTATCAATGAGCTGCATTTTCAGAAAGACGGATGATCAGGTTACTTGTAATGAAAGCTTAAGGAAGTCTAGCATTATTTATGTGCAGCGAGGGGGAATAAATGAGGGGAAATAGCTGCACAATTGTTTGGCATTTATTAGTTTTCTCATAGAGTTTAAAAACACGCTCACTATACAGCCAGCAGCTGGTTAGTTTAGCACTGTCACCTCACAGCAAGAAGGTTCTGGGTTTTTATTTCGATGTTATATACCTGGTGCTAATTTACAACATAGATCATCTCAGGCACTTTATACAAGTCACGCATTCTGCCTTAAAGTAGGTACAGAGAAACCCAATTTCAGCAGCAGAATATGACAATTTAAAGGAAAAAGCTGAAACCCTGACAGTGAGGGGATCTGGTGGCTCTGTTCTACTGTTGGGGGGCATTTTGCTGGCATGGTTTGGCTCCAGCGATTCCCCCTACATGGAAGCGTTGCTGCAAATCAATACGAAGTTGCTCTGAGCGATCACCTTTATCCTCTTGTGAAACATTTCTTTTCTGATGGGAGTGGTATCCTCCAGGATGACACCACATGCGACCACAAGGCGCGAAAACAATGTGAATCATGCGCTTCAGCCTTCAAAGTCACCAGTTTTCAACTAAACTAAACAAGTATGACAAGTTTTACAGTGGCACTTCAAACATTGCTCCCACCACTATTTTTAAAACAGCAAAGGAGAGAAATTCTTTTCGAAAAACAGTGTTTCATTCCTCCGGTCCAGTTCAGAGACTCGAACACTGTTCTTGCAGCCCGACACTTTATGTTGAGTTTAATTTATCGCCGCTTGTCCATCGTTCTGTACCGTGATGCTCAAACATCCAAAATATTAATATTTACTAAAATGCATTTTCGTTTCACTAAAGGGCTCATATAGCATCTTCATTTTTGTACACGTTAAACAATTTATAGTTAATCAGTGAGCTTACAGGTGCTAATATGTGGATTCTGTTACCCTTGAACAGAACCAAACTAAATGTTTTCTGACTTTGTGTTAAGCTAAGATAATCATCTCCATTTTACGTTGAACAGACAGATATGAAAACAGTCTTGATATTTACCAATTTCCCCAAAACAGTGAGCTATTGCTTAACCATAATCATATCCAAAGTACATTGATAAGCACTGCATCAAGCTGCACAAAATCCGTTGACTCATAGGAGTGTTTTTTTTTTTTTTTTTTTTTTAATTGTACATGTATGCAGACAAATGTGAACTCAGAAAAGCTCAAAAGAAGGAAAAACTAATTTGGAGTTTCTGTTAAAAAAATGTATGCATATATACATATATATATTGAGGTTAATATGTGAGCAAACAGCACAGAGGCATCGATGTTAATGTGTAGACGCACTGCTGATGATGCCAAAAGGGGAATTCCGCTTGGTGAGTTTAAATGCAAGCACTTCTTTTTATAATCTCCTGTGGTCTGTGTTTGGTGTCAGAGGTGAGGCTCTTTTGTTTCACATGTCTGAAAGTTTGTGCACTTCAAAGTAAAAACGGGTACATCTGTGGTAATGGTGGCACTGCTTTGCAACTTTTCTCAGTCGCTTAAATGTGCAGCTGAAACAGCTAATGGAGTTAGTCAATCAGTTGAAATACATCATTTCAGTTGTTTTTCCAATCAAAAACATCAAACAGCCACTGGTTTTAGCTTCTCTAATGTGAGGATTACATCTGTTTTTGTCATCTTTGTGGTCTGCAAATACTGGGCTCTAAAAACACTTAACTGACAAAAAACAACTACACAAGTAAATCATTAGCAGATTGATCAGTAATGACGGTGTTTATCAGTTGCAGCAGTTTTTCTGATTATTAAATTTTTTTCTTCTGATTAAATTCAATTTAATATTCTTTTTGCAAACCCCCCCCCAAAAACAATGGCGGCCTGCTCTTTATTTTCCTCAACTGTATTAGAGTGCATGCCTATTTCTACAGTTTTGAGAAATCAGCATTTATCTCATAAGAAACAATAAAATTAGTTCCTTAATTGTGTTATTGGTGTGAAAAACAGTCCAGTACACAGAAAAGGATCCAAGCCCGCTTAAAGACAAGATACACAGACGTTATCTGTAACAGTCATTGGGTGTAATGCACTGAGACGAGTGGCCCCACTAAAGAGGAACAAAGCTCAGCATTGTAGCTATTTACATGCTCACGTTCTTCACCCATGACCGGCCGTGAAGGAAACGTGTTCCCTGTCCCCCTCCGTGCTCCTCACAGGCCTCAAGCTCCTCTTCATGAATGCTTTTGTGTGAAAGAATGGACATTTTCTCAAACACTGGATTGTTAGCAGCTTCGGATGAGTGGTGCAAACGTAGCTTCTTTAATCTATGAAGTTCAGTCTGTGAGGCCTCTGCAGCATCTAGATGGGTTTGGGGACTCTGAGCTGACTGGTGTACTGTGAAGACAAACTGATCGCATTTCTGCTTCTTTCCCAGCTGAACACAAACAGCGCCACATGCTCAGAAGTGCAGATTGAACCTCGCATGGGCACATTTTGTCCCCATGTCCTGGTTTTTCTCCTGTTTATGCAGCGGAAACGTGGAGATTTTCTCTCCTGATGCTCATGTCTCCTGGAGAGTAACTCCATTTCTGTAATGAGGATGAAATGCTCTTTGAGCTGTGCTCCCCGGCCTACAGGGAGACACTCTGACCCTCCTGTCTACTCCCATATCTCCGTTCTGTCTTATCTGTGAAGGACTGGACGCTTCGCCTGCACAGAGGTGGAGGGAGCTAAGGGCGAGGCGGTCTGTGGGTCGGGTCAGGGAGGTCGGCAGCTCAGGCGGGGCACAGAGGCAACGTCAGACGTGGTCCTCGATGGGGAACACCAGGCGTGTGCCTCGGCTCAGCAGCTCCTGCTCGCGAGAGTCCAGCTCGCGCTCCAGTGCCTCCTCCGATGTGCTGCCGCTCCTCTTTCCGTTGGCACTCCAGCCCGACCCCCCGGCAGCGTCCGCCCCGCCGCCGGAGGCCCCGTTGGCTGTGATGGAAGTGTCGCCAAACGTAAAGGTCAGGTCGGCGTCGTTGCGGATGAGGTCGGAGTCGGGATCCCTCAGCTGCTCGTGGTTCTGAAAACAAACCCAGAGTGGAACATGAGGGGGGAGGGACATGGGGGCGACACATTCACGGATGTGGGACGCCACAGAGCGAACACATGTGGTGCGGACAGATGAACAGACTGACATTAACGGTGCAAAGGCTCATAAGGGACACTGTGGATTTACAGAGGGGAAGAGAGGAGACTTTCACTTAGTGGCCTGCACTACATCAACTGGATTAAAGTGAAATTAAAAACAAACACAGCAGGAGACCACAAGCTGCTCAGTATCACGCAAACCAACACAAAGCGACAGACCTTGGGCATGAAAAGTCAGCTCAGGAGCACATGTTGCATTCTGGTTAAGCTCTCAATCATGAGGTTCTCTCTGCTCTGATTGACTTGCTGGTGATCGATAGCTGACCCATGTCCTCGGGGGGAGAACAGGATGAGTTAACGCTGGGTCAGTGTAGGGATTACTCCGACGGAAGGGATCAAAAAAATATTACGTAACCATTTCTCTCTCCAACAATTATCTGGAGGGCGGCCCGATAGCTGAATGCTGAGGCCACATGGGTTCAAATGCCTTTAAGCTCTCAGGTTCGATTCCCATCCCTCACTGCACGTCGTTCCCCTGCTCTCTTCCCCACATTGCCCATCTCTCTCAACTGTAACTATCTAATAAAAAGCCAAAAATGCCCCCAAAAAATAATAATAAAAAATTGGAAAGGAAACAAGGAAAAGTCTGCAAATGTAATTAAAAATGACTACTTCCAATTAAAATAGTAACATAGCTGCCATCCCCAATTCTGCACAGCATCCTGAAGGGCAAAATGAGTATTAACACACATCTGAAAATAGCACCAGACAAATGCGTGGCTAAGAAAATTGTTCAGCCTTTTTAGAAAATGAAACTATATATTTGTGACCCATTTTTGGAGATTAAAGTCTTTACTAGGAACCAATGGGCTGGAGGCTGTGGTTCACAGATAGTTGGAACGTATTAGGAGGCGGACTAATGCACTGCTGTTGTTTGTCTTTTCATAAACCATTCATTTCTAGTACTGGGAATAAATCGAATTGTCAGTTTGATGTTTAACAGCCTGAAATGCATTTCTAACACCAGATTCATGCAATTTTGAGGTCAACAGGAAACAAACATCTGTTTTGTTTGAGCGGCATTTTCCACTCATGCTCTTCACAATATCCATAACCAAAAGGGAAACAGGCAAGAAGCTTTATTTAATCCAGTCTCCCCCCACTTGGAGACACAGAGCCCTGATTATATGAAGAACCACCTAAATTCATGACTCTCCTGGCCACCAGCCCTATGCAAGCCAACCAACAGCAACAAACCAGGAGGGGAACACATTTCTGGACGCAGAACTGAAGACTTGAATAAGAGACAATTTATTTCTACTTTGCAGTGCAGAAACGCGTTTTAGATTTTCTAACCCGACAGCGACAGGCTGTGTGGGTCACCGTGAAAGGAGAGTATAACTGAAAAACAAGCCTCCGTGTGCAAGTATTTCACATGAGATGAAAAGGAGAATTTGCCAGAGTGAATCCAAGTGTGACCGTCCCTTCAATGGCTGTTTCTGTCTTTAAAATATCAGAGTGCAATGTCTTTCAGAACACTGGTCATCATTGAGGTGGCGCTGAAAGGGCCCTTTTGTGCCCGCTGAATGTATAAAGGCTTCTCGACCGTCCATTTTCTCTCTTGCTGAAGGCCTCGGCTCTTTGTGCGTTTACTGGCAGCCACTGAGAATGCTTTGACAATATTACTGTTCTCCTGAGAGAGAAACCTTCAGTATTCACAGAGAGCCTTCCTGAGGCACCGGCTCAGGACTGAACAGTGGAAAAGGAGACTGTTCCTTTAAGCTGCAAAAATGTTTTGGTTGTAACCAAATTAAAAGATCAAGCTTTTAAAAAAAATAATAAATCTAGCAGCACAAAAGGATATTTTCTGTAGCTACAGTATCTCCGTCTTTAAAAAAATGTCTCCTATCTCTCTAAAACCCAACACTAACTGATTGAAAGGCATGTCTTAAAAGAATGAACAAAATGACAATTTATTAGCACCAGAAACTGTAAAAACAGTATGAATAGTTGGACATTTAACTTTCTGACTGTCCTTGAGTAGTAATGTGGTGATGGGTCAGTCTGGCAGGGAAATTACATAAACCTAAGCTAAAAATCAACATATTTGATCAAAACCCCTTTACATGCCTCATTTAAAAGTCTGTCTAAAATAAAGTTTGCTCTGACTAGATTCTCAAAAAAATTCTGTGCTCATTGATGAAACCTCAAAACCATGACTGACTCAGCTGCAGAGAAACAGCCATGTGACAAAAAATTTAGCAGCTATTCAGCTGAACTGCAGGCAGTGTTTCTGCAGAGGAGATAGGAGACAAGAAACAAATGAAACATGCAAATAGTATAATATCTATTGTATATGGAATCCCCAGTTTTCCAGTTTTGATTAAAAAAAAAAAAAAAAAAACCTGTGGGAACTTGGAAGAAGGTTGTACATGTTGATTCCAGATTTCTTTCCTCTTTAAAAATAAAAAATAAAAAATATGGTGATAGACAAAAATCAGCTTTCATTTTTTCCTTTTTCTAAGATTTAATGCATTACAACGTCGTTGTCCTGCACGGATGATATTTTAGAATTTTCTCTTCTTTTAGCCACAGTTGTGGTGTTTCCAGGACTTTATGTTGCAGTAAGGAATGAGCCCACAATAAAAAACAAATGTGACAGGAGCAAAAAATGTTTCACAAATAAAATAAAATCTGTGAATATCTTCCTCACATTTGACACTTTCAAAAAGATCGACATTTTTTCTGTTTATGAATCTCAATTTTTTTGTTTATGTATTTCGGTTCGACATTTGTGGATCTCTGTTTTGTGTTTGTGGATATGAGTTTTACATGTGTGGATTTATGTTTTGCACAAGTTTTGAGACAAACATTTCAGCAGCCCCATGGAAAATTAACTTGTTGCCACTTTTTGGAAAGCACGCTGAAGATGTGATTTCCACATTTCAAACAAAAAGCATACAGACTTCTATGAGACATTTTCTGTAAGAAATCCCTACACTTAGGACTTACACGTTTTTTGTAGATTCAGATTGGCATCGACTTTATAAATGTGAAATAAAAACACCCTAAATGTCAGTTTTGATCAAATCTAAAAATGTCCTTTTTTTCTCAGTTTGACTTTTTCTTTTTTTACATGAATAACTCTGTCTGGGTAGTTATGCCATATGGTTGTAAAAGTCTCAGTCTCCTGAGCTTACTGCGAGATAAGTATGTTTTCTCTTGAGCATTTTCAAATGAAGCCAAGAGAAACATAAGCAAAGATGACAACATAGAAGGTGTTAATCAAAATGTACATCAGCATGAAACCAATCAGAGAGGTGATGAAGAGCAAAGTGGGGCAAAACTGATGGTTCCCGTTTAGTAACTGTTGTCTCTGCTAAACCAGTGTTTGACGTAAAGAGCTTAGCTGTCTGTCTTTAATTTTTAGAACACTGGTTCACCAAATCAGAACCAGGTCCAAACATCCGCCCATGTTCACAGGTAAGTTCTTTACTTTCTACTTAGAAATATTTATACATTTATCTGACAGCTGTTACTTTAAAACAGACCCTAATACTATAAGGTTGATACAACATTGTTAACAAACATACAGAATCATTGAGATAAGGACATAGAAGTAGAGTCGACCCCTACGCGGAGGTTATGACAAACTGAGCTGCTCTCCAGGTCAACTGAAGTTCTTTATTGTGCCTGAAGTGTGTCATAATCCTCCCCAAAGTCTGATTATGGTCTGACTTTCAGCTCCGATCAGCCTCGCAGGCCTTGTTCACATTCAAACCTTGTACAACCCTAGTTTTCTCGTGATTCGAGGCAGAATGTCTCCTAGCAAGCTTGATTTGGTGACGCTCACAGAACATCCTTATCAAAGCTTCTTTTGATGCTTTAAATACAGACCAATACATTCACGACTCATGATATGAAACTGACCCATTTGGACTTTTCGTGTATGTATACATCATCAGTACAGTGTGTTAGCAGGATTTGCACTCTGCTAAATAATAACCATCATTACATTTTCACTTCTATGACTAGCAAGTTAAGTATATCTAGTAAATATACTGGACACAACGGTAAAATGGCCTGCATGGACATATACTTGATTAGAATTTCTGTCAAATTTCTGACATCCATCCATCCATCCATTATCTATACACCGCTCAGTCCTCACTAGGGTCGCAGGGGGCTGGAGCCTATCCCAGCTGACTTAAGGCGAAAGCAGGGGACACCCTGGACAGGTCGCCAGTCTATCACAGGGCTACACTTAGAGACAGACAACCAAGCACACTCACATTCACATCTACAGACAATTTAGAATCACCAATTAACCTCAACATGTTTTTGGACTGTGTGGGAGGAAGCCAGAGAACCCACGCTGTACGGGGAGAACATGCAAACTCCACACAGAAAGATCCCGGTGTCCTCACCGGGACACAAACTGGCGACCTTCTAGCTGCGAGGCAACAGTGCTAACAATGAAACATAAATAACAATGAAAATGCTGCTTACATGTTAATGCATCAGCAACAATAATCAGGCAGTATAACACATTAAAAATAGAACATTTACAGATCAAATCCTAGTGTGTAATGAATGCTGTTATACTTTCTACTTCAAGTAAATCTTGCTTATACTACTTGCATAATTTCACTTAAATGAAGTTTGAAACTTTAAAAACAAATTTTTTTTTACATGTAACCAAGTATTTTTCCAATTGCTGTACTGCTACTTTTACTTAAGTAAAAGATCTGCACACATTATGCTGGTGCTCAAACTCAAAACACTAACAAAAGACATGTTTATTTCACTGTTGGCTCAGCAGATCAGGACTAAGACTACTGCAACCATATGACATCACTCCCCAGACTGAGTTAATGATGTAAAAAGGGATGTTTTAAAATGTTATTAAAATGATGACATTTACAGTGTTTTTATATCACAAATGCCTCTTCGATTCACAAATAGAAAAGATAATTTCACAGGTATATTTTTTAAACTTGTAAATGTTTGGAAGATATTCACTTTTTTTCCACTTATTTGTACATTTACAGATTTTCATAAAGCATTTTCACTGCTTTTTTTATCCACTGGAACATCTGGAAATGTTGAATTTTCTCTGTTCTGCTAACCAAAGTAGAGGCATATTCATTTGAAACACTAGTGTAACATTAAATTATTGTGTCTATCAGCAGAATGCGTCCTTAAGAGAGACACTGTAAATTTAGAGAACAAAATAACATTTTCAAAGCTCCTAAGATGAAGCCGCACCCAGTATTTAACATCTATCAACATGTTTTTCATTTCAGCAACAGTTTTACACCCATTGACCTATTGTAAGATATTTCCCCTTATTTCAGTTCAAGTTAGAAAGGGAATCTTTTTTATGAGTCTTGTTCACGGAGAACCAGCCCCAGACCTTGTGCAGTAGAGGCACTTCAGTTACCCGTGAACTTAGTGAGCTGAACTTTTATTACCAGAAATGATCCACAGCTTTATGATTGTGGTGGGTTGATGATGGGATTCCTGCAGTCCAGAGAGGTTTTTTGTGTCACAATAAGTCCACGTCACCATGTGTTTCAAGGCTGACTACATTCTTCTAAACCTTCTCAAACAGCTGCAAAAAGTTTTAACAACACCAACTGCTGTAAAAATGCAGATTTACAGATGTTTACTATTTACTTGATTTGACTCTATTTCACTTTTCTGTGTTTACCCTCAAAACTGTTCTTTACAAACCTCTGGCTGGGCAACATGCAGAGAATAGATTTTCTACAATTTCTGCAGCATGAACATGGATTTTTCACACATCGCTGGTCCTGTAGGGGCATCACTGTTTGTTTTGTTGCTGCATGCTGTGTTTTTGTGCTTGTGCATGTGGACACTCACCTCGTAGGCCTGTGGACTGGTCAGACAGCTGGCCAGCGGCCCGCAGTAGCTTGGCAGAGTGGAGGTGAGAGGTGGACCGCTGTGTGTCAGAATGGGCTTCAGGTAACTGGGCAGCTATTAAGGAGAATAACTCAAAGAGGTCAACTGTTGTTAACAGTGAACAAACGCTGATTAAATCTGCACCGCTTTCAATTGTTCCGCTCTTTAAGAACACTAAAGTTGCTGTTTTGCTTACAGCGGACCTACAAGACTTTAGTAAATGAACTATTATTGATTCATAAAGCCTTTAATTACAGCTTATAAATTCATTTTGTGGAAGGTGGTAGGCGAATACACAATGCATCATAGTTCCGTTAGGCTCTACAGTTACTGTTCATAAAAATACACCTCATTATCAGCTCTCTTCCTGCAGAAACTCGACATGAACACATGAATTATGGAACAATGAAGAAGATAATGTCCATCAACAGGCTATATTTAGAGCTTAAACCTCTACAAGATTCTGTTTGAGTTTAGCGATTATTAAATCATGGTTTATTAAATCAAAAGCTGCCCTCAGGACTAAGAACACAAGCCTTACTGATTTACAGTGTCTCGCTGTCTTCTGAACCAGAGCTGTGCTGGTGCATCCTCCACATTTTCAGTCATACTGAAACTCAATAAGCATGAATTTGCTCAAAAATAATCCTTTCTATAATTTTACTGAAAACTGGTTGTAGAAAAACTTTATTTAATTTTAGATTTTTTCCATTGTAATGGAAATACTCCAGACAAAAGACATCTGTTGAGTATGATACATAAAGGAAAAGACCCAAATTTAGCTACAAGTTAAAATAGTCGATTCGTATTGTCTGAACCTGGAGACGTATCATCACAAAAGGAGTTTCATATACACAAAATTCTGTCAATAAAATAAATAAAAAGGTGCCAGAAAAAATACATAAAAACATTTTGAGTTCTGTAAGGTTTAAAAGCGTTTAAAAAAGCCGCAGATATCTGTGAAATAACAATATTTATAGTTGATTTAACTACCATAAAATAGTGTATTTTTGTAAAGTTTTCTAAAGTTTTGTCCTATTGTTTTACAGTCAGTGTGTGAATTTATACTTTTTGGGGATTTTACTAGAAATTGTTTGTAATTTAATCATTTACCATACCAATAATTTATCTTTATATATATTTTTACTGATTTAAATTTTAAAAAGAAGGGTAATTTTACAGCCACACATTGTAAAAGAACAATCCTCACATAAACATAGGTGATCAGATGTGACTTTTTTGTAAGAGAAATTACTATAAAAATGCTGATTTTTGATGTTATTTACAGTTTGGGCCCTTTTATTTATTTATTTATTTATTTTTTACAATTATGTAAATTAATACTTTTTGTGTAATTTCACTAGTTTTTATATATAATCTAATTTATTCTTCTAAAAAAATTACAGGTAAAAGTGTTAAAGCATTTCTTTAACGCTCACTGCAACAAAATCAGCTGAGCCCTGTTTGTCTTTCATTACAGTAGTTTCTGTGAGTGAACATGAGGAGGTGGGAGCAGCTGAGCGCAGGGTGATTTTGTGATGCTTAGCAGCAGTGCACCAGAGGGAACCAGCAGGCTTCTCGGCCTCTTGTTTGTAATTAGTCAGGCTGAATTGCACTCTGGGAAAAGTCAGCGCCCTGATCAAGTGGCCGGGTCATTGTGTGGAGAAAAGCAGTCAGCACCTTGTCAGGACATGCATCAAACTAAGCTGTCAAACTCTGCAGTCAGTCGCACAATCTGGCACCCAGAAATAATTCTCTCTGTCATAAATGTTTACCTCAGTTCTGGGAAATGGGAGAAATCCACCCCGTTGGCTTCAGCTGCATGCAGCATGTGTCACCAGGGGGAAAGTCTCGGCTGTAACAAACAGCTGCTGCACTCAAAAGCAGCCACACAATCAGCCACCTGGGGAGACAATCGCTCCGCAGGGATGGAAAGGAGGCAGGAAATGAGAGGGAGAGCTGCTAAACACATTAACTTAAGTCTGTTTTTGCAGCCGGACTGAGCAGGGAAAGCAAACATTATATGGTTTCATGTATGTTAATCTAAATCCCATATTGAAGGATGATCCGGCCAGCGTAGAACATAAGGATCAGGATGATCATGCCGACTGGATACGAAACCTGACATGCTGCAGCTGTACTAGTTCAAACAAACAATTACTTCATGGCTTGAAAGCAAATGATGCACATTTTTCCTTGTCTCTCTAAAAGCAGGGCACAGAAAGGATACTTGTGATCAAAGGTGTACCACAGTCTGAAGAGCCACGCACTCTCCTGTTTGGTTTTACTCTGTCCTTCAGCCTGGGAGCCATCCTGCAGAAACATGTGGAAAAATAACGCATTTACACATCAACGATTAACTGCATCAAAATATCTGTATCCAGACAAACATGTTGTTATCAGGATACAACAATTTTGCTAGTTCTCAACTAATTAGATTTTTCAGAGTCAGTTCAGAGGATGTATTGTTCATTTTAGACAAAGTTGGATAACAGCAAAATATAGGCATCATCAACAGATGATCATATGACTGCAGCAATGTGAGGTAGATGTACATAAAAGATCCAAGCAGGCCACAGTATTGCTGCTGGTGTTATTTTGTTTTACAGCTTCCTCAACAATACTTCCACTGTTTCTGTACTTCCAGCACTGTCGTACATTTACATATTACAAATTGAACTGTAAGTCCACAGTTGTGTTTGGTTTGAGTGATAGTGCATTCTGTTGATGCTACAGTGATGATCATCCACCTTGTACAAACAGACTTCTTGCAAAGCCAAACAATTTACTTTAAAAATGCTTTTTGAAAGTACTAAAACTTTGCTATAAAGCACATTTAATTGTGAGGCTAACTTAATGTAATGTGATTTAAATAGTTTATCTGTTATTTCTAAACTTACTACTATAGAATTAATTATAAATTCCTGTTTACTGATAAAGAAAGGCCATGTTTTCTGCTTCCAGTGAGCTCACAGTAGCCAGAAATGGTTGAGTTTGAATCTGGTTTTTCATATATAGCTTTAAGAAAATCAATGCCAGCCCAACCAATTTATAAGTCTATATCATTCTGTAGACTATATTATCAACCCATACTGGCCTGTCACATATTTAAAGAACATAATGCTAATTTAGATATGGTGTCGTCACATAGTTTGCCCAGCAGAGCAGTTCCAGCTCTCAGCACTGCCTGCAGTACATGTAGCAGAGTCTGCATCAAAGCTGAGCAGACAGTGCTTAATTTTATTTGTTTTATTTAACCGGGACGTTCCATGAGATTAAAATCTCTCTCTCAAGGGAAACCTGGCTAAGAAGGTGACCATTATAACGCAACTTAAAACTTAAATATCATGGAACACGGAACAAAAGTTAACACATTAAAACCATCAATTAACTTAAAATAGATTTTTTTTAAATCCAGCATGGGAATAGCAATTGCACTCGTCAGTGGTGCAGAGTAAAGCAGTGTTTTCACAGTAAGCTGTTTACTAGTTTGTGAGATGTATTGCTGGAGAGTTAATGAAGAATGACCCTATCAATTTTCCTTTATAATATAACTCTAACATATTGTATGTATACATGTGTCAAAAGAATATTGGCCCAGCGATATGGATGTATGTATTTTGTGCTCCCTAAAAATCGGCCCCAAAAACCCAATATTGATTGGGCTAAAAAAATTTTTTTAAAAATCCCAAACATTTGTACCTTAAAATCAGGCCATGAAAGGGGTTTATCCTACAAAATCTCATTCATGAAAAAACAAAGTGTGAATAATCCCAAACCTACAATGTTAAGATAGTATAAAACCTGCTTTGAAGCTTGTAGCAAATCATTAACTATCAAATAAAGCTAAATAGGTTATTCACAAATGAAGCCCTGGAGCCTTCAATATGTGAATAATGTTTGGGATTATGATTCCTCCCCGTAGGCACAGAACATTTAATGCTAAAGCTTTCACTGTGAAAAACAATTATATTTAAAATAAATATCAAAGCACTCGGATTGATGCTTCCCACAATGCTGAGGAGTATTTTAAACACCTGAAAATTAAACAAACTGATCAGTGTAATTACTAACATCACATTCTAGCTGCTGCAGTCCAGAGAAGATACCAAACTCACAGCACTCTGTAAATATTAACCTACAGAACAGCGTGGACAAGATTCATCATTATACTTGAAATACAACTGAAGGTAACTGAAAAGATCCTGCACAGCACAACTAGCGGAGCCGTTCTGCTTTCGCTGGCTCACTCAGCAAATTCACCCTAAGTTCTTGCAACAAAACAAACTATTTCTGTTTTCAGATCTGCTGACTGTCCACATAGACAGAAAATAGCAGAAGCAGGACAGTTTCAGCAGCACTGACTAAAAACACAAGTGAGTGAGGTCCTCACCCCCTGTAGCACCTGGAAGCTGTCTCCACACGGCTGCTGGTCGTGATCTGGATCCACATCGACCCTGCAATGTGGGGGGGAAATAGAAGATATTAACAAGTCACGAAAATGTGATTTAACTTGGAGGTAACTAGAAACATACTACTACTGGGTTGGATGCCAAAAAGCAGCATTTGTCAGCCCACTCGTCCTGTTTGCCTGCATTTTCCCCACTTCTGGCCTCTGCATTAAACTGTCGTTTCTTGTTGTCATGACTTTGTAGATTGTTTACTTTGACACAGAAATCACGCTGCAGAATGAGGATACAGCATGTCTCTGGCTCTATTAGAAGTAAAAAACCAACACATTAAAATGCTTACAGCTAAACCTCTTTGCGTCAGACAAATGCCACAAATTAGCATCAAACCCCAGAGTCCTGCAAATAGTTAGAAATAGTTAGAAAGCTATTTCATGCTTTGTGTAGTTCAGCCGAAGACAGTGACATGAGGAAAAAGATTTTAGCTCGTGACCCAAAACCACAAGCTGGGTTTTTACCAGTCGAGGAAAACACCAAGTTAAGTCTGACCCCATGACAGTTGAGCATGCAGGAAATCTGTGTCTGTGCCTAATATCACATTTTTCACACATTACAAATCAATAGCACATCAAATGAAATAAACAAGGGTGGAAAACCAGAGAAGCCAAACTGAAGTTCAAACAGTGGGTTATTTGATGCAGCAGAATCAGGTTTTAGTTACTTAATAGTGTAAAACATATGAAAAAAAAAGGATCCACATTTTATTAATACTCTGTAACAAACAGAAGAAAGAGAAAGTACAGTTCACAACTAGTGTGCATGACTTGTTTTCACTTTTTTTTGTGCGCAAATACAATAAAGCATTTAATTTAGCTTTATTTTTAATTTTTCTCATCATAAGAACTATAAAACAACAAAAACACAGACTAGATTAGAGAATTAGAAATGCCTGGCGAGACCCCACAAGTCTTTCTAAAGACCCTCTCAAGTAAAAATCAATTATTTAAAAAAAAATCTTGTTAACATGTCAATATCCATCCATCCATTTTCTATACACCGCTTAATCCTCATTAGGGTCGCGGGGGGGCTGGAGCCTATCCCAGCCGACTTAGGGCGAAGGCAGGGAACACCCTGGACAGGTCACCAGTCCATCGCAGGGCCACACTTAGAGACAGACAACCAAGCACACTCACAGTCACACCTACGGACAATTTAGAATCACCAATTAACCTCAACATGTTTTTGGACTGTGTGGGAGGAAGCCGGAGAACCCGGAGAGAACCCACGCTGCACAGGGAGAACATGCAAACTCCACGCAGAAAGATTCCGGTGCCCCCACCGAGACGCGAACCAGCAACCTTCTTGCTGCGAGGCAACAGTGCTACCAACTGCGCCACCTTGCAGCCCACATGTCAATATGTTTTTTTTTATATGTTCAAGGTCACATCATGGCTGAGAATTTCCACCACTGCAGTGTATTGAGGACTGTCTCAAAAACAGGGAATCAGATCCAACAAACCTAAGAAATCATTACTGGGGCAGTTTGCAGGGACAATGAATGGTCCTGTAATCAGGCCTTTCAGGATTTCTGTTTCCATTGTGATGTAGGATATGGAACAACTTAGACTACAGCTTTGATTATAAGTGTGTAAAAGCCACAGCAAATAGTAGCTACTGGACATATCTCCAGCTATATCAGAAACAAAACACTATAAGGCTTATTATGTCTGCCTACATGGCAAATTTTCTCAGATGATGGTATCTGAGAGGAGAGACGACATCAAGAGGGGACAAAAAAAATGGCACTTGTTCTCTACGAGTTCAACTAATCATTGTTGTGCCCCACACAGCAGTTTTTCAGGCCTGTTATCTCGCCTGGAAGAACTTCTTTCATGGGAGATAACAGGACGGCCGTTCTTGTGGTGAAGTTTCAGGCCTTCCTACAACAGCCTTGAAATTTACAATCAATTTCCAGTTCAAGTATGTATGCCTGAATTACTCCAATATTACAAGTGGCCATTGTGTTTCACAAAGTGGTTTTACAGAGTCATAGGGGAGCTGGTGTGCTTGAGAAGCAGCGAATGGTGGAGGGTTGGGTAGACAGTGAGGCAGGGACTTCATAGATGGACACATTGTAAATGAAGCACCGGTGCTGAGTTCCATCTAAATACGTGGGGATTATTTCGATGGAAATGCTTCTAAATATGCAAATTTTATACACAGAGAAAAGTTTTCAGGGTAGTTGAAGAGGAGTCCAACTCCTCATGGCGGCCCTGCAGTTTGCATCCTGAGCAACTATACCATATTTCAATTTAAAGCTCCCAATATTAATAATAACAGTTGTTTGCTTGGTGACCCGGTGGTAGTGATGCTATATCAACCCTAAACAGGGACAATTTTAATCCAGTCATTCAGTGTGCAACATGTTTAAATCATAACTATTCAAAAGGAATAGTTACTCTCCAGTACACCAGGAGACGTGGAGGGGCCCTAGGAGGACAACAACTCAGCAGCAGGATGCTACCTCCTCCTCTGTGCAAGGAGAAACAGGAGGAGCACTGCTAGAGCCCTACAAAATGACCTCCAGCAGGCCACTAATATGCATGTTTCTGCTCAAACTGTCAGAAGCAGACTCCCTGAGGGTAGTATGAGGGCCCGACATCCACAAGTGGGGCTTGCGCTTACAGCCCAACACCGTGTAGGGTGATTGGCATTTGCCAGAGAACACCAAGATTGGCAGATTCTCCACTGGCAACCTGTGGTCTTCACGGATGAGAGCAGGTTCACACTGAGCACATGTGACAGACGTGACAGAGTCTGGAGACGCCGTGGAGAACGTTCTGCTGCCTGCAACATCCTCCAGCATGACCAGTGTGGTGGTGGGTCAGTAATGGTGTGGGGAGGCATTTCTTTGGAGGACCACACAGCCCTCCATGTGCTAGCCAGAGGTACCCTGACTAGCACTAGGTACCAGGGTGAGATCCTCAGACCCACTGTGAGACCATATGCTGGTGCAGTGGGTCCTGGGTTCCTTCTGATGTATGACAATGCTAGGCCTCATGTGGCTGAAGTGTGTCAGCAGTTCCTCATGATGAAGGCATTGATGCTATGGACTGGCCGGCCCATTCCCCAGACCCGAATCCAATTGAGCACATCTGGGACATCATGTCTTGTTCCATCCACCAACGTCATGCTGCACCACATACTGTCCAGGAGTTGACTGATGCTTTAATCCAGGCCTGGGAGTAGATCCCTCAGGAGAACATCCTGCCTCATCAGGAGCAGGCCCAGGCGTTGTAGGGAGGTCATACAGGCACGTGGAGGCCACACACACTACTGAGCCTCATTTTGACTTGTCTTGAGGAATTTTTACTGAAGTTGGATCAGCCTATAATGTGATTTTCCATTTTTGAGTATGATTCCAAATCCAGACCTCCATGGGATTATAATTTTGATTTGCATTGATCTTTTTTATGTTATTATTGTTCTCAACGCATTCCACTATGTAATGAATAAAGATTTTCAACTGGAATATTTCATTCATTGTGTTATTTTAGTGTTCCCTTTATTTTTTGAGCAGTGTAGCTCTGTATGATAAGCTACCAGGAGCAGCCAGGTATCTAATATTAGCATACAGGCCAGAAACAGTAAGACTGGCTCCGTCTAAAGGTTATAAAATCTGCTTCCAAGCACTTCAATTGACTTATTAACTTATTATACCTTGCTTGTTTAATCTGTGCAAAATCAAAGTTTAAAATTAACATAAATACAGTTACTTTGTAAAGCAATGTCTCAACAAGGGACGGTCACTTCGTTGTTGCTTCCTCCTTTGTTTTCATTCTTTGGCCTAAGCTAAGCTAACCAGCTGCTGATTTTTATTTTTTTTTGCTGTAAAGGCGTCTCATGGTTCATTTTCTCATGTAATTTACACGCACGCACGCATGCACGCATGCGCGCACGCGCACACACACACCTACACACACACACACACACACACACACACTTTCATTCCCCCCGGTGTCTCTTACCAATAGAGGAGGATTAAAACTGGACACAAGCAGATTTTAATTCACGTAAGCCGACTCTAATCCGCGCGGACAGAGGTTGAGGCAGGAAAGTGCTCACTGTTAAATCTTATGGTGCACCTGACACTGTACAGTCGAGGGTGTAACTGATCTGTATGGTTATCTTTAGACTTTTCAACCACTGTCATACAGAGGAAATATCCACTCTGAGTGAATGAGTATCTGCAGCGTCTCTCTGCTTTCCATCTTTGAAGCTGAAGACGGAGCAGGACGCGAGTATTCGGCTGAATTTCAGGTATTTCTCGTTTTTCAACTACAAAAACACTCTTCAGGGGGTGGAGGCTGAATGGAGGTCAAAGGACCTGCAAAAACAAAGTGCTGCATCAGGAAGGATCTGTGAGGAACAGACCTGAGGTTAAGACACAACTGTTAGGGCCCTCAAAGGAGAGAGGCCCAGCCCAGAATGCATTTCCTCCTGATAAGACAAAAACGTGTTCATATACTCGCGCACACTTATGTAACAGAGTGCTCCACTGACTTCAGTTCACCCACTAACCTTTAATCCTTATCCTGCAAACATCCTCTGCTCCCCTCTAATCCATCAAATATTCCTTGCGAGCAATTTTGTTTGCACGGTTTTTCAGTCGTCTAGGAAGGACATGCAATCTTGAGCAGAGTAAAAACTAACGCACAGCTTGGCGCAGCTCTCAGTGTCTGCTCTTTACCTTCCTCTTTCGCACATACTTTTCAGAGCAGTTCGCAGAAGACTGCTGAACTCCTTCTGCGGTACACAGAGTGTGACTTGTTCTTTGCATTGCTGTGTGAAAAACTGGAGGACAGTCGACTGAGAGTAAAAAGAAAAAAACAACAGACTAAGAGAAAAGCCTGGAATGAAGCATTTTACTGCATAATGCTGCAGTAATTTCTAAAGAAGCAGCAGCTCAAGCAGAACCAGGCTGGTGTGTAAAGCAGTAAATTCTCTGCTCGGTTGATTTTTGAACCTGCAAAACTATTTTAATTTACTCTCACCCCAAACCATCTAACTCAGTCTTTGACAATTTGACAAGTCTCATTTGTTCTGTGGCCCTTTATAGATGCCCAATGTTCCCCTTCACCAGAAAAACAAAAAACAAAAAACAGAAGTAAACTGTGAAAAGAAAGATCCCATCTGAGACAACACACGCTTTCCCAACACCAGTTACTGTCGGACAGTTTATTCACGTTCAGATACGGCACCTGAGGTACTCCCATTCTCCATGCTGACGTCGCTCTTCCTGCAATATTTTGTGGTTCCCAAATCTGTCACATCATAAACATATGCATTGAGCACATTAAAGTTGAGGTACTGGGTGGTATATTTACCAATTGAGACTTGGTATTTGCAGAAAAGCAAAAAAGGAAACTCAGAAGAGGAAGTGAAACAGTCACAGTAGAACACAAGTCTTTGAACACATACTTATTATGGTGAACTGGTGAAGTCAGCAGTTTTTTTCAGCACATTTAAAACAACAGAAAATGAATCAAAGTGCTCTCCAACAGAGAACTAACATCATTTCACATTTAGCCACCAAATTTAAATGTTAAGCTATTTTTATAAATATATATATAATATAATCAGGAAGGGCGTGAAAACAATTAAAGTGCATCTTTATGCAGATGACACAAGTATATTCAGTTGCCTCTTCATTGAAGCAGGCTGACTGATACAGGCCTCACTACATGATCTAAAGTTGGTTCTGAATACTAACACAACTACATTTATGATATTTTACCGAGCTCTCTCCCAGATCTCAGATATTGCAGCATTCAACCTTTCGGTTTGGACTCATTTTTACTCTTTCCCTACAAACATCAGGGTGGATGAAATACCCTGTGTGTTTTTACTTTTAAAATAGTGTCTGTAGGGGCTATAGTCCCCGACACAGCAGTCATGGGTTCGAGTCCCGCTCATGACCCTTTGCTGCAGGTCCTTCCCCTGTTCGTCTCCCCCACTTTCCTGTCTCTCTCTCTCTGTCCTATCTAATAAGCCAAAAAAGGCCAAAAATATCTTTAAATAAATAAATCAATAAAAACTTGTGTATGTCTTACTTTAAAAGTTAGGAAAATACTTGTACATGCTACGTTCCTAAGCAATTTATATGCCCACTGTTGCCTCGACACTTCACTGCTCGAATGTGTATTACAGCTCTCTACCATTTTTTAATCCAACTCACTGTCCAGTACACATCACCTTTTTTTGATCTTCATTGAGTCTAATGAGACAGCAGCGATATTTATATTCACAAAGCAGCACTGGGTAAACTTTCATTCTATCACTTACCAACAGCTGTTAAAATTCTTACTCATTTAATGGCTGCTCTACAGGGTTCCAGGACTTCCCCTATTTTGCACCCTGGTCATGGAATAACCTTCAGAACTCATTGCAGCTTTACGATTTTGTCCTCTTGAGAGAGTTCAGATCAAAAGATATGTAACTGAAGAGTGCAATTGTTATTCCAGAGCTGGATTTTGTTTTGTGCATTTTTAATCCCTCAATTGTTTTAATGTGCTTTACTTTTGTCCCTTGTCTGTTGTTATCATGCTGAATTGTATAACTTTTTGTAACTCTATAATCGTGTGCCTTCTTATGACTTCTCCCTCAAAATGGGGATTTTAATCTCAAAGGATTTTTGGTTTAATAAAGGCTAGCTAAAAACACAAAATGACCCTACAATATTATGACACAGATTACACCATACAAATTCCCTAACTGATTTTTAAAAAATTAAAGTAAATACTCGACACAAGTATAGAAGGAAAACACAACGAATCTAAAGATTTCTGTTGAGCAGGCATATTAGCCGCAGTGGAGAGGACAAACTCCCTTTCAACAGACCAGATCAGAGCCAGGCTGAGTAACCGTGGTGGGCAGAGTTTGTTCTCATACTCTAAGGCAGGAATTTCCACTTTAGTAGCACAACAAACTTATCAGTTTTATTCCTGTCTATATTCTTTTCGTCTTTTGTATTGAGGGGTTTGTTCATACATTATTCATACTCTGATGGACTTTCTATTCTAACAAATACGACAAAATATTTCTTTTCTTTTATGGTGTGTTAACAAGAAAAATCTTCTGTTTGACTCAAACATGTCACCAAAATGGCATGGAATGCCATGGAATGGAAATGAATGCAAATTAGAGCATCACTGGACAGAAAATACCTCATTTGTAAAATTTCAGATAACTTGTCATATCAAAATGTTTGGTCCTAGTGTAAGTAATTAACTCAGAAAGCTTCACTTTGATATCTGTTAAAATGTTTACCCTTTTCACCTGAAGTGTCTCACCTGAAACTAAAACTTGACCGTCTTTTATTTCACTGACCGTATTTTGATCACCACTTCTGCTTTGTTTTTTAGTATCACTTTACAACCCGTTAAAGCACTTTTGCTTCAACAACCAGCCCGACTAGTTTCACGTATTCTTTCAGCATTACCATAGTAACAACTATTCAGCCTTGTATTTAAACTACCACTTCCATTTCTGCTGCTTTTTATGGTGTTTTAAATGTTTCAACTGCAAGTTTTCAGCTGCAAGCACACTTAGGTTCCTTTAAAAATGTAGACTTGCCATTAGAACACACTCCCAACCAGAAAACTACAGCTATCTTTCCTCAAAATGCTCAATATACTAAGACATCACAGTGAAATAAACTCTGCAGATGACAGGGCAGATAGCGCCGTGAATGCACCTAAAACGATCCCCGTTGGAGTTGAGAGATTAGCAACCCAGCATGAGCACTGAGGGATCTCGTTCTCTACTGATGACTGCGCTGCCGAGCTCCGAGATAAGCTGCACGCCTGCCTGCTTAAAGGCCATCCATCAAAAACCTAATAACAGCAGCGTCTCCTCTCCCACCAGATGTTTTCTATCTCAGCATCAGTCCTGCATTGCGTCCTGCTCATCACCCTGCTGCCTCCTGATGATCCTCACAGCCAGAAGCCTCTGACACGAAAACTTACTCCTGCAAATTCCATCTTCAGTATTAAGAAAACTAACTAGCTATAAGAAAGCTTTTTTTTAATGCCCTTCACGGATTTAAAAGTGTCCCCCATAAAGAGTAAAAATGTGTAAATTTATCCACATAACACTAAAGAGGGTGATACCAAGATCAGAAAAGCAATTTTAACATTTACAGTAATAGCTAGACTGGCGAAGTATTGCAGATAACTGTAATTTAATCCAAAAAGAACATTCCCATCTCCACTATGACATTCTTTAAAAGAGAAAACACGGCATTTCTACCATTTATGTGCGTGGGGCTTCTCATTACAGATATCTACATTTGAATTATGACGAATATTAATTGCAGTTTCACATATCTACAGTTTAATTCTGACATGTCATAATTATAGCAAGTCATTTTAACATTTAACTATCCGGTATAACCATTATTACAGATATCTGCAACGTCATTTTGACAAGTCAAAACTGTAACCCAGGGTATTTTGAATTACATTTGGCAAGGCAGAACACAAGTTCAAGACATCTACAATGTTGCTACGACTAGATAAAAAACTTAATTTAAAAAATCTAAAAAGAGCAATGTAGACTGTTTGATCAAAGATATAATTCAACCGTATATACCTGAACTCGTCATAATTCCCTTACTGCCATAGATATGAATGGGAAATGGTGTCATTTGTCCTGGAAGGATGATGATGTGGATATCTGAAATGTTCTTTTTGTCAAGGAAGAATTATGCACAGTTAAAACCAGAAGTTTACATATGCTGTATAAAAAGGCACATAACCTTTTTTTCTCACTGTCTGACATTAAATCAGACTAAAGTTTTCCTGTTGCACGTCAATTAGGATTACCAAAATTATTTCTGTTTGTTAAATGCCAAAACATTGAGAGAGAGAATTTTTTAGAGATTTTTTTTCTGCTTTCTTCAAAGTCAGAAGTTTACATACAGTATGATTACTATGCCTGGAATCTATTTGGGAAAGCCCAGATGATGACGTCATGGACAAACCCACAGTGAAACGAGTCCTTTACCAACATGGGCTGAAAGGCTACTCAGAGAGGAAGAAGCCATTACTCCAAAAGCAAAATAAAAAAGGCAGATTACAGTTTGCAAATGCACACAGGGACAAAGACCTTACCTTCTGGAGACATGGCCTGTGGAATCCAGTATCTCAAGTTTTTAGAATATTTAATTTGAGTTTGAGCAAATTACTATTCAAATAAAATTAAAACCAAAAAAAGACTCAAATATTGTTAAATTATATTACATAAAATGTGATATAACACTTTAAAGCTTACTGTTTTAAACTACATAATTGCTTTTCACAATGTTTTGATTTTTTTGAGTTTCACCTGAATAATATAATGCATATACATGTATATAACAATAAGGTTATTTTAATTCAAATCAGTTCAAGTCAAATAATTTCAGTCAATTCAATTAAACTACAATAGCCAAAATTGCATCATATGTATCTGTAACATTCATTCCAGGAAGTCAGACTCAGCTGTTTAAAAGTTAACCCGGCTAGCCGTACATGGCCGACTTCCACCTGCCATGCACAACGTGTCCCGGTTACCGTGGCAACGAGTTCACGGGGATATTTTGGCAGCGCTCTAAACCTCCACCGAACACAATAGTTCCTGCTCAGTCCGAGGAGGCATTACTCATATTAAGCAGAGTCTGTTCACTCACACACATACACACACAGCATCAGCACATAATCCGCTTTATCATGACAAATAGCAGCTCTCAGTGCATCACGGTCACACAACAAGTGAGGCTGAGCTCGACACGGACAGACAGCAGCAAAACCAAATTACTGCAGCGGCGGCAGCAACATGTCGAGCTCTTGGTGGCAGCCTGGTGATTAGAGTCAGTGTCACTTCTGGCTCAAGAGATCAGTGAGGCAGTGCAGATCCTGTAGTGCCTCCTATAGTAGACACTGCAGTGAAAGCAACAATAGTCCCAGCGGTTCTACATGGAAGAACCAGGAGATGGAACATGAGCAACAGTGGAGAACTCTGGCCCCATCTCCTGGACAATCCCACCAGGCAGCACATGATCAGCTTATTCAAGTTAACTGATTGTAGTAGAAAGTAGCTCTGCTTTATTGAAACTGCTGCATATAAGGAAAGCAAAATTGCAGAATGATGCTTCAACTAATTAATATTTTGACTATTGTCTTGATTAACTTATTAGTTATTTGGTGTTCAGTGTTCCTCAAATGTGATGTTTCGTCCACAACCCAAACATATTCAGTTTACTGTCATAGATGAGTAAGAAAATCAAACAATTTTGGCTTTTATTCTTAAAAATCTACTCAAAATGATGATTCAATTATCAGAATATCTGAAGATTTATTTAATAGTTGACAACTAATTGATTCACTGTTGCAGCCAAGTTGAGAAGCATTTTAAGTTTCCAGGGAAGCTGGCAAACTCAGCTACAAACGCTTTTAATGCCTTCAATTTATGTTTTTTCCTTGTTTTTTATGCCCAGATATTTAAAATAATTGCCATAGAACTTCTCAGATAACTATCTCGTCTCTACTTATATCGGTTTCTTGTAGAAACTGATCTTCACTGTATCAAGTGGTGAAAAGTACACATACTCAAGTACTGTATTTAAGTACATGGGTGTAGATTTCAGTGTGGATGCAAAGGATACATCTCCTCAATCACTGCAACATGTGCATTTGCCCTTTTACATGAATGAAGACAGTTCCACCACAAATTGATGCAGAAGAGGTACAAACTAGTGCATTAAAATTAACCAAATTGCAGGATGTCAACTGCTACATGCTTAAAATTTCTTGAGAGAGGACGCCCAGAGTATATTTTGATGCTCATACTATTGTACGTTTGGAACTACAAATTTAAATGCATGAGTTTCACCTCACTGTGGTCTTGGTACAAGAGCTGAGTACTTTTTCCACCTCTGAATATATCCCTGTTTTCATTTGCTGTCTGTATGTCCTTGGTCTTTACATATTGATTTAGAATTCACAATTCATTACAAATGTGTGATTCAAATGTAGATTCGCCAAAACAAATTACATTAATTCCACCCAAATTGTTTGTTGCTGCCAACCTACAAAATCACTTTTCTTCCATCTGACCATATTTAGATTCTGCCACATGAATTTATGAAACATCTGCTCATTAAAATATATTTTTTAATTCACTGACTACAGCTAACCTGCTAAGAAACATTTACTTATTTATTTATTCTAAGTTACTTCTAAGTTTAGCTTTCTCACCACTAGCCAGCTCTCACTTCCCTTTTCATGACATCTTTTACATAATTTTTTTTTTATAGAAGGTTAATTGAGGTTATTTCACTTGCTCACTTTCACCTCTCTCACTTCAGCTGCAGTAGTTTGTCAGCTGCGCAGTAACTGTGACAGACAGTTGTGGAGCTCAGAGGCCACCAAACCACAGTAACTGTACCTCTGTTGTGTAGTTTCTGCAAATTGTAATGCTGCTTACACAGAAATTATACAGTACATTTTTATTGAATGGTATTTCTGATTTAAGAGACACATGCCAAGAGTCAAAAATACTGATTAGAATGACTCTGTCATCTCGACCAAGAATGGTACAAATATTGAAGGAATTATGGAGTACAAGTAACTTGGAATTTGAATGAATGGATGGTGGCTTTTGAATACCAGGTGAATAAACTGGTGGGCAAATAAAAACTCTTTTCGAGGCAAATCATGTTAAATTAAATATATGCACAGAAGTAGGACACTGATTGAGGCAACTTTTTTTTTTATCAGTATCATTATTATGATGACATCATCTGCAGGGATGCTTCTTTATCTCTCTGGATGTAGATTTACAAATCAATAATAAAAACTTGCGTCACTGTGCGTTGCATGCTGAGGCTGGGTGATGCTTGCTCTCTGTAAGGCCTAATTGGCAATATTTGTATTTATTTATTTATGAGGCCATTACGTTTCTTTTTACATCCTTACACGGCTTCTCTGTTGCCTTTTAATTTAGGTCCCATTGAACACAACTAAATGATTAGATTATGCTGCAGATATCGACTGTTTTTACTGAAGTTCTTTGCGCACTGTGCAGCTGAAACCTGGAACGACCTGCAGATCAATCTCACATCCTTTTTATTCTTTGGGCAATGAAAGTCTTTAATTTTGTCTTTTCTCACTTCCAGCTACTCTTTTTTCAGTTGACTCACTTTGTCTAAAATCTTACTTGCTCAATTTATTCTTAATGGATTTATTATCTTACTACTCTGCCCTTAGTTATTGTCGATTTTTGTCTAAATTTCTATTTGTACGCTTTCATTTTCTGTTCATTTGACCTTTGCTTACCTATGTTGATATTTATATTAGTAAATGAGGCCTTTTCCTCAGTGTCTGTCCAAATTTGAAAAAGGTTGAATGAATTAATTCAAAAACTGGTTTTGACTACATTTTCAACAAATACATCAATTCTGCATTTTAAGCATTTGGAGGGTATATGTGCTTTTGTCTTGGTTGCTCCACAAACCTGACAATGTTTTGACTGTTATTTAACTTTAAGAAAAGATCTGAGAAGGGCTTTAGATGGAAGTACAACAGGATATAATTCTGATCTACAAGTGACAAAACCAAACAAGACCATTTTAAACATTCATTCATCTATAAACTCTCGTAAAGATGCATCAGACCTTAAAAGACCATACATGCAAACAATCAAGTAAGAGTAGTAAGTACAGTTTAGAAAGCTCTTCATGCTGTGTGTAACCAAGGTTCATTTTTGATGTTTGATTTATCCCTGATCTTTGGTAAATGTAGAATTCTAATATAATCCTTTGATATTTTAGCTATTTTTGCCATTTGAGAAATTAACTCTATTACCAATATAAATATAGTTTCAACTTGTGTGAACTTGGGATTTTATCTATAACTTATCCAGCACAATAACCAAATGTGCCCCACAATTGGGTACATTTCCCATCATGCCATATCTGTACATGTGAGATGTGTATATAGTCTTTTTTACAACTTTATTTTGTCTGTAACTTGTGAATTTCCCCCAGTGAGGGATCAGTAAAGGTTATCTTATCTTAGCTTCTTAGGTTAGGAAATGATTTTGTTACCTGATGTGAAGCCAGGACAGCATCGGCGTGGTTCCCCCACCGAACACCCACACAGTGAAGAAGACGATGAGCAGCGTGGTGGTGAACATCATCTGGCGGGCGTAGGTAGCCGTGTCCCGGATGGCCAGGGCGAACGCCATCGCCCCACGTAGACCTGCAGAGAGTGACGTTCAAAGATCATCACATCCTCACACGGAGCCTGACAGGGTGAGTGAGAATACAGGTAAACAAGGTTGGTTTTTTCATACCTGCAAACATCATCATGTGCTGGAAGTTTCCCTTGATCTTGTGCCTTCGGCCGAGGTTGAGAAGGAAGGACAGCGGGTAAATGTTCAGAGCTCGTCCAATGAATATGGCCATCTGACAGATTGGTGAAGAAATTTTTGAGTGAACAGTTTAAAGCTTGAGAAATTCAGGGAGATATTTACAGAATATATTGCTAAAACACTAGTTTTAAAAAAAAGTTTCACATATTATATATTATGACATATTATACTATGAAAAGTTTGTTACAACAGGGTAGTTTTTAGGTTACAACAAGAGATTTTCATGTTACTACAACATACAAACTGATCACATTAAAACAAGAAACTTATCTGTTATAGCAACATACCATTCTTCTTTACATTTTGTGAAATTAGTCACGTTATAACATGATAACTAATACTGTTGTAACATGAAATTGTGCACTAAACTAAGGAAACTGGCTTATTTGCACCATTTGATTAGATTTAACTTCATACTTGGGTTAAAACAAGGCAAAGTCCAGCTGTTACTGAGCACGATGGATGACATTTTGAGAAGTACGCAAACATAAAGACAGATTTTAAAATGCACGACGCTGTACAGAAGAGAAGAATGAGTCTGACCCTCTGGAGGTAGAATCATTTCTCATGGATGCTTGATTTATTACAATATCATCCATCATGCTCAGTGACAGCAGGTTCTCACCATGTCTCAAGCTTCACATAATAAATGGTAAGAAAAGTCTCTTGTCATAACATGGTAAGTTGTGTTTCATTATAAAGTTAAAAGTATTGTCTTGTAAGAATAAACTTTTTATGTTAAAACATGATACTGATGTGTTTTTCTTTTTCTGGTACGGCTGCAGTACGCTGCTGTAGTGGGTTGCCCTGATCCACATAAGAGATAAAACATCTTTCCTAGAATGATCTGTTTGTAGGTTAATGACAAAAACTCTCCAGTGGGATCCACTGTGGCCTGTCTACAGAGACATCCCTAAGTCATCAGCTATGGCACACTTATGCAGCTGTGGAAAAGGAATGTGTGACAGGAATATTCCAGACTGGAAACAAAAAAAATTCCTGCTTGTTGTGCACTGAAAGGATACAAAGGCTCCGATGATGAAGATGGGGCTGAAAATGTGATTCTGGAAGGTGAACAGAGCCAAGCCCATGTAGGAGAAGATGAAGTTCTCAGCCAGGAAGTGAAGCACCTCAAAGAGCTGCAAACAAAATATCATACGATTTCAGTTTTGAAATATGTAAATAAAGTCCTTAAAAAGTCTCAAGGTGAGCTTCTGGATGTCGAGCATCCTAGACCAAAAAAAAAACAACAAAAAAAACAAGCACGTCTGCCAAACCTCCCCCTTCTCTTCACTTTTATTTATAACCAGAGAGGCTGTGTGCACAAAAATAATCCAGTTACAACCATTAGCCCACGCTAGCATTATATAATACATCGAATGGCTCTCCAATCATGTCTGACCCGTCCCAGTGTTTGTCTGTTTCAGCAGCTAATCAGAGCGCCGCAAACTTCTGTGAAAACAGACACACAAAGACCAGAGTAAAAGAAACACAAGTAGAAAAGGAGAAGCAGTAGAGAGGTTCAAAACAGCAGCAGAGACTCAAACTGAGCTGTAATGAAACCAGTACACATAAAGAACATAAATAAAATGCTTTAAATTCTTTAGTTTTTTGGGCACTTGTTGAATGCTGGACTGCACTTGCATTTTTAAAATATGATGTTGGCAGTCACAAACCATAGACAGTGATGTCCCCCATTGGTATGTGGACTACTTTTGAAGCTCCGAGTTTCGAATTTAGCTGTCGACATGTTGGTCTTTTGAAACCAGATATAATGACTGAGCAGCACATCTGACTGGAGAACCTGAAACACTGGTGATATGTTGGCGACTCATCAATCACACAGCCTCAAACATACTCTGTTTATTGTCTATTTTGCTCTAAATGGGACCATAATTTGCAAAATGAACATCATGCTACATTCAAAAAGTCTTGAAACTAGTGACTGAGACCATAAACTCATAAGGAAAATGTTTACTGAGTTAACAGATAGAGACAGAAGCAGGATTACTTTTTCATAAACTTCTGTATAATCAGCCTTCTTCCCTGCTGGCTGTTAGAAAGAATTCAGGTTTAAGGCACTTTTATGTTGGTGTCACTTTTTAGACTCAATGGTTACGTACATCTTTTATATACACTCCATGCTTTGAACAGAGGAGATGCATTACAGGACACACAGAGGGAGTGTGACTTCATATGCACCTTGCATATTGCACCTTTAGGAGTTTCAGTTAACAAAAGTCCTGGTTCTCTGAGCTAAAATCAGAAAATTGATGGAAGCAGTTGTTTTTCTCTCCCAGACAGAGTTGCAGACTCTCTGGCTGCCATGATGATTACAGAGGCTACATCTACACTGCTCTGAGGTAGAGGACAAGGGCAAACACACCAACAAGGTGACAAATAAAACCAGAGTGTTGAGAGGAAGAAGTGTCACCACTTCTGTCTTAATCTAAGCGACGTACATTAACCTTGCTACTGCACTGTGTCTGTAGCTTTCATTGAAACCGAATAACAGGAGGCTGCCGGTATCCTGATCCAAAATGTGTCACGCTGCATGCTGTCTACGTGCTAATCTGCACAATGTCCTCAAGACTGAACCCCCTCTGGGGAACTGAACAGTCACGTCAGGAGGGATGTCCTCAGACAGCCCCGATTAAGGTCACAGCAGGCTGATCATGGCGCCATCTGGCACCCGCACCCAGCTTACACTATCAGGGGGTTCAGAACTGTCCAAAAATAAAAGAGGTGGCATGCGAAAGAATTGGATTCTACCTGCTTGGTGCGTTTCGTGGACTCCTCTGAGAGGTTGTTGTAGGTGTAGTGAGCCTGCGTGATGCCACAAAACAGCACGGCCACGACGCCTGGATGACAATACAAACACACATTCATAGGTTTAATACAGCGACTTCAGCAGGCGGACTGCATCACACAGGCCGGCTGTGTAATTTCAATTCGCAAGAAACTTCAAACCAAACCAATTTTCAGTCCTCTTATTGCTTCGCTACGGCGCAGTATATTATCTGTTAATTTCATCTGCTGCACATCTGCTGCATAATCTGTATTTAAGTCCCTGTCACATTTCATTTGTATTACAGACAGATTTAGCTCTGTGCGGATGGTGTAGCAGCACTTTGTTTAAACTGCTCATTATTATGAGTTTCAGCACAATCAACACTATGTGAGCTTGGAATTAAAACACTCAGTCTTGGTAACGTCACTAAAGTTAAGGGCTGCACAATATACTGACATTGGAGTGTTTAGTTTTTCTGCAATATATATTATGATGAGCAGAAAATACTGGGATTTTCAACAGATGACTCTAATAAATATTTGAAAAAATATATATATTTCAGATTAATTGGGGTGATTTTGTAGGTGTGCATCAGCATTGAAAATAAATAAGTTTTAAAAAGTTTTTTTTAAAAATTCTTTTTTTTTTACTGTGAAGACAGAAGAAAAGTGTAAGCTTTCAAGAAACGTTCTCATATGGTTAAACAATGACAAAGGAAAATAGGGTTTTTTTGCTTTGGATGGCATTCAGATCTGTGTTTGCAGTCATAGCACAGCGTTTTGTGATGTTGATTTAAACGATCACATCAGTTGTGTTGCCTCATGTAGAGGCAACAATTGCAAGATACTGCTGACAGAGTAGTTGTTTTTGGTTTACATCCTTTCTGTAGCTGAAATAATTGAACACAACTGACACTGTGTTTCTACTGAGCCCCTGAAGGGACATGGAGAAAATGAAAAAGCAGGGAGAGAAAAAAAATATAGAGGCATCTTTTGTGAGATCTTGCAAAACTTTCGTGGGATCTTGCAATACCTTTTGTGCGATCTCACAAAACTATAGGGTTGTGTCCAAAATCATCCACTCACTCCCTACTACCTACAACCTACTCACTATATAGTGAACTATGCAGTGAACTATGTAGGGAACACCTTGATGGTATATATACTTCTAGGTCTTTTTGGCAGGATGGAGAAATGACAATGGAGGATACCCACTTGTACGAGAGTTTTATTGAGTTTTATTTTGAAATTGGCCTAAAATATAAAGACATTCAAGCAGTGCTTAGCAAGAGGCACAGTTTTCACAAAACGTCCAATAACACTGATGTGACTTTTGCAAGATCTCACAAAAGTTTTTACGAGATCTTGCAAAAGATAACTCTATTTCTTTTTCCTCTCGCTGTTTTTTTTTTTTTCCTTTCTCTATATGTCCCTACCAGAGCTCCGTATGTTTCTTTTTGCAGCCAAATCTTCCATTTCAATGTGTCTCTTCTGTTGCTCATTTTGCTGAGCCCATGTAGAGCATCCAAGTCAACAAACTCGTAAATAAAACATTGAAAACCACATACAAGACACACTTCTCTGGTCGATTAGATCTGGAAAATGAGAAGTGTGCAAGTTTTCTTTTTGTATCATGTGTTTTTACAATTTTTTGTTTCGTCATCTTTCCATTGTCTGCAATTTGCAGGAAGTGCAATGTGACTACTAAGCACGTTGCAATGTTGATGCTAAAGAAATGTATTGTGCAACCAGACTAAAGTTCCTGTTGGAAAAACAGATTTTGTTTTTCACACATTTTGCTCACCGTATATGGTTAACATTACAGACTTTCAACATCATGCTCGATGCAGATTTTTCTATACTATATACGTTTCATTTTGCATATATTTATTATTTTGCTCCAAGTCCCTGGCACTGGAATAGCTGTTGTACCAGATCTATCTATCTATCTGTCCATCTATCTATCTATCTATCTTGGAGCTTTGGCTTTTTATTTTTAGGCTTTAACTCTACACTCACTCACTCACTCACTGGATTTTACACAATGAACTACGATATCATTCTATCATATACAAAACAAATGTATGCAGTGAAAAATTTAGGTGCAAAAACTTATTACGAATTCAAAAGATGACAAACGAATAGAGAATAATAAAGGTAATACATGAAAAAGCTGAATATAGGTTGTGCTGTCTGACAAAAAGATTCACTTTTTCCCACATTTTTATCCCTTTTGTCATTTTTAGCAAAAGAAATAAATCGTCCCGAGCTCCCAGGACCTTTAATTACGTGTGATATGACAGTACACCTTGGTTATCTTTTACCTAGTTTACGTCGTAGATTTAGGTCACACCGAAGTCCAACAGATGCTGAACATGCAGGCTTCTCTTAGCGTTCTGACCACACATATCGAATGTCTCCTTCCCAGATTCCCTCCCCACTGTAAACCTGACACAGCTCACCTGTGAACCCGCAGGCCTCAGCCAGTAGGAAGGTGCTCCAGGACATGAGGAAGAAGAGGGCCGTCTCCAGCAGTGGGAAGCAGTGCAGTTTGGTGAACTTGGTGACGTAGGAGTTCGGCTAAGGAACAATGTAGCTTTGTATCTTCATTACCTACAGCTATAAACACAGTAACTGCTGCAAGAAACAAATCAGTCTGGGAATTAAACTCTAATTTAATTTTAAATTATGTACACAGAGAAGGATATGAGGGCGGTCACGACTCCTGTGGCTGCACCCATCAGGAAGGAGCCGCTGAAAATACCCAGAAAAACGCCCACCGACTTGAAAAAGGCAGAAGCGTCGAACATGTGTGTGTTTGCACCACTGGGCTGGTAGGCCACAATAGACCTGAAATACAAAAAATGAAAAAAAAAAAAAAAAAAAAAAAAAAAAAAAAGAAAAAGAGTCATGGTGTTATGTCATGAATTTAACTCATTTCCTACATTCCTACTTTAGGTTTTTTGGTAATTAAATCTGTCTCTGTGTGGAATATTTCTCGATATGTTTATACATGTACCAAAACAGACTAAATCTGTTCGTCTTTAAATCTCTGTAGAAGTAGGTGATTTATAATCTCCCAGCAGAGGGAGGCAGAGCGCCGTGTGTCTGTCCATCTGTCTGTCAAGAGGAGCAGTGATGCAAAGCCGTGCTGCTGTCTCACATGTCAGCGTTGAATTTCAACGAGACCCCAAAAAAGGGGCTCAGAAAGCACACAGCTAGATTTGTGTTATGCAGCGGGATCAAATGTATGGTGGAAATATGTACAGCCTTTACTTAAGTAAAAGTATTTATACCACACTCTGATTATAATCTATTACAACAGTGCTGCATTTTATGTATAACTGAGGTAAATATAAATATTCAAATATAATCAAGAAATGTACTTTAAGCATTACAAGTGAAGGCTGACAATGCAGAAAAATGACTGTTGTTACTGGTATGTTGCTCTACATTACATTACTTGACTATTATCACTCACGCATTATTGTGTGAGCAGTATTTTAGTTGGTTGAGGTGCAGGTAAATTTTTCAAGTTTTGCAAAAGACTGCAGTTAATCATTATTCAGTTGACCAACAATGGACCAAGCAATAGTCCAAACATCAAATAATCAGGTCGATTTGAAGGAAAATCCGCAAATCCTCACATTTCAAACACTGGAGCCATGAAAGAATACATCATTTCACAGTGGATGAAAGTAAATGTATGTACTAAACTACTGTACTTCAGGATAATTCTGAGGTACTTGTACTTTACTTGAGTATTTCCATTTCATGCTACTTCATCCTTCCACTCCACTGCATTTCAGAGGAAAATATTGTACTTTCTACTCCACTAAATTTATCTGACAGCTTAAGCTACTTTTAGGTCGAAGATTTTACACAATGAATAATAAAACAAACTTTTAAAATACAACACATGGATCCTGTGGTTTCCAGCCTTTTAGGCTTCAAACAGAAAGCAGTGTGTAGTTGTGTAGTTGTTAACAGCTCCACTAAATAGTGATTTTTTTCCCTCTAAACTTCTCACATGCTTGTATGTCCATACTCGTTCCAACGATTAAGTGTCTCGCCAAAAATCAAAGATTAGAGAAAAACTGAAAACATCTGTGGATCAGAAGTTTGTTTTTCCTTCTCGCCTCTGACATTAATCATGTGATGAGTCCACAGATTTATTTACTGTCCTTGCATATAAAATTGTACATAAAATAGTTCAAACTAGCACCACCTGCAGCAGCTACAACAGTAACATGCTGCTGACACACTGATGCCTCACAACTAATAAGCTAATGATGCCAAACATAATATACATATACGATACACTTAGACCACATTCAGCTGCTAATACTTGTGTAGTTTTACTATGACAGGGTTTTTCATGCAGGACTTTTCCTTGTAATTGAGTACAGCTACATTGCTGTATTGCTACTTTCACTTAGGTGAAGGATTTTCTTCAACATCTGCAAAAATGCTGCATTATAATAAACGTTGCTAATGGATGATGAAGGTGGTAATATAGTGGATATGTTAAAAAATGCACATACATAGTTTGAATTCTGATTTAGTCACATTTATCTCTGCACAGGTTGACCCTTGTATTGGTACTTTTACTCGAAGGATCTGAACACTAGTTCCACCACTGTTACTTCATAAGAAAGCCACGTTATAAGCACTTGATGTGTTTTGCATGCAAAAACAGTATTTTTTACATTTTAAATTTGGATTAAATAGTATAATATTTCCCTCTGTAATATAGTCTCACATAGCCAGACTTATCTCCACAGTGCTCTGGAGAATGGTCTGACTGCAAATAATCCTGATTTTACAATGCAATGCTCAGTTGTGTTTGTATTTCTTCAAACGAAACACAGTCGTTTTGGGTAGCAAAATAGTGCAGAGTGAATTATTTTCATGGAACATTTGCATGTAAAAAGGGGAGCACTGTCATTAAAATTCACCCCAAAAAAATCAAGCTGGGAAAAAATTTCCAACATGTAGTTTGGTTGCTGCTCTGAGGTTTGTGTTGTTGTTTGCCATAGTGAAGGGGATTTCAAAAATGGAAGCACATAGATAACTGAAGGGGCATAGAAAGGCAGATGAAATGCAGGATGGAAACTGAAGATTTATACCTAAAATCTAGATACAAAGAGTCAGACTAAGTGGAGTATAAAGTAGCATGAAATGAAATAAGAACCTCTAATTTGTACTTCAGTACATGAGTAAATCTACTGAGTTACATTCTACTGCTGGATAAAGCAGAAATCTGACTCACGAGGAGAGCACGATGGCCACTGCATCATTCATTACACTTTCTCCAAACAGCAGAGCGTAGAGATCCCCGTCTGCGTGGAGCTCATTAAAGATGGCCAACACCGTCACTGCACACAGAGATGAAGGAAAAATTCTCATAACAGCAAGAAAAGAAACTGCATCTCATTTTCTTGTCTGCATGCGTGTCTCGTACCTGGGTCTGTGGCAGAAATGATAGCACCAAAGAAAAGGCAGTCGGTGTAGTAGAACTTGTCCGTCAGCTGTCCGACCACCTGCATCAGCTTGACCACACCGTACATCAGGTTCCTGTAGATGGATGCCCAGTGAAGAGGGACAGCAAAACGTACAGCATGTTCCAGTCAAACAACAGACAACAACAGGGATTTAATTTCATAAAGTTTGTAAGTTTTAACTGATATTTGATAAACAGAAAGCTCACCCAATAACAAAACAAGAGATGGCAGTGCCAAGAAACGCATAGGTTATGATGGAGCCCAGATTCCTGAAGAAGTGTCTCTGGAAAAGGAAAAAGAAGAATAAACAGTTTCAATGTGCAGGTTGAACAAAAATGTCATTTTCAGAAACTCATTTCTTGCAGTAATAAAAGAAAATGTCTTCAACATGAGAGCCTGCAGCCTTCGGGTCAGGAACGGCCGACGGGTGGGCGAGCAACTCCCTGTCAAACACGACTAGAAACACAAACACAAATCCAGCTGTTTGACTGGTTGTAAAACAAATAAGCAGCAAAAGACACAAAAGCTTCTCCAGATCAGTTCCAAACGGAGCAACCCACAACTCCCTGTGCAGAGTCTGAGACAAAAACTGTTGAACCAGAATTCTAAAAAGGAAATGTGTCTTTTCCTCAGTGACTGTCACACAGAAACAAAGAAAGTGCTGTTTTGGGGGTTTTTTTGCTCGGGGTATACTTGTCAGATCTTCTGTAGCAGCTCAGCTAGATGGCATGTGGCTAATTAGCCCAACATCTGCATATCAGTTACCATCCTGGGAGCTTTGTGATGATCTAAAACAGATGATTAACAGAAAGTGAGGTTAAAAAAAAAAAGCTTGCAAACATTACGGCTGCATGGTTTTTCTCTCAAGCTTCTGGACTCTCATTGCAACAGGGGGACCTTGAAAAAATCATGCAACTTTTCGGCTGACATGACCTCCCTCTTCCTATTTCCTGAGGTTTGCTTGACTCAGCAAATTCCATCTTGAATTACACTTTCACAAGAACAACACAAAAACCTGCAAACACATTCTTCTTTTGCAGTAGCGATAAACTGTTATTGCGTGATTATTTAAAACATCCATACTTTTCCAAAAGAAGAAATAATTGTCTCATACTAAAATAAACTTTAATGGGTATATTTGTCTATTTACAGTATATCAGTGCTGAAAACATGGACCAGTATTTTCAAATATTTGCTGGTTTCATCTTCTTAAAAAGGCAGATTCTCTATGTCTTACATGATTGTAAATTGAACACTGTAGAGTTGTGGACCCCACTGGCACGACAAAATAAGTAATCTGGCATCACCTTGATGAACCCTTAGAGTCAGACAAATTCACTTTCCAACAACGCTAACTGCTCATCAGTGCAATAAAGTCCTGGCGAGACAAAAGAATTCAGAATTTACATCACATTTAATCATCTGCCTGGTTTGCATGTGAACACTTCGGTGAGAAAAATAATCACAATCATCCCATAATTATGGTTATTGGCAAATTCCAAACAATCTCCCCAACACAGTGAAGAAAACATATCTCTACTGCCAGTATTTTATAATGAGATATATGTATTATGCATCATGAGGCATAATGGTTTTTAATACAAAATATTTATTTTCCTTGATATAAAGGCTAATATAAAAAAATATCATATCAAAGGATGGCAGGTCTGTTAGCATTGACAGTTCTGGAAAAATTAGGACATAGTATGTATGGCTAGCTCTAATTTTTACCAAGATGAGAGCTAAAAAAAAAAAATAAAGGTAGTGTAATTACTCTGAAAATACCCTTGGGGTTGTAGGGCTACACAGCAGTTAAACAATCATTGACAGCAGGACTTGCTGTACATATTAGCATGATGACAAGTGTACAGCCAAACCAGAAACTCTGCAAGAAAGTACTTCTTTGAGCTAAATGCTAAATTTAAGAGGGCAACATAATCAAAATAACAATGATGATATGCTAGTGTTGAGTATCACCATCTTTAGCTTACTGTGCTATAATGCTATATTGTTGCTAATTAGCAGAAAGTACAGTTAAGGCTGATGGACGTATCATGATTTTTGCAAGTACTTGGTCATGATGATGGCATTAAATGACCACAAAAGTCAGTGCAATTCATCCTGTGGGGAACATGAATGTCTGGACCAGATTTCGTTACAATCCAGTCAGAAATTGTTGAGACATTTCAGTCTTCACCCTGAAAGTTCACTGCTTGGTGGTGCTAAAAAAAAAATGGAGCAGTGAAAACAATATTAAACACAGTGGGATTCATCCTCTGACAACCATGAGGCCTGTACATTTTTTGTGGCCCAAATCATCTTGTCGATGTTTCACAAGATAAGTTAAAACTTTGACCTGCTGGCAGCACTACAGGAAAAGCCAAGTGAGCACAAAATGCATTATATAAGTATAAACTTTCATGGCAATCCATTACACACAAGGGCTAATCAAAAGTGTTGGTGTTTCGTGGTCATTCATGTACAACACGAGTGAGCTGCATGAAACAGTTCTTTCAACAGTGGGACCTGTGTTCATCATATTTTTGTGAACACTGGTAGGTGTGCATTTGCAATTTCTCCATTGACCTCAAAGTGGATCAGAGAAGAAAATGTCACATTCTAGTTTAGTCAGCATTTGGATGATCGACCATTATGTGGAGGATCATCACCAATGATGAGAGGTTGGTCTGCAGCTACCACTGACAGATAACACAGGTGTTTTCGCAGTGAAAGTGCTGCAGTCTCCAAAACTAGACAAAGCCTCCAAGACCAGACAAGGTACATCAGAAGAACACCAGGAGCATGTGCGCCGTTTTCTGCAGCATTCACGTGGTTGTGCAACAGGAATTACATTGGACTGTCAAGGCAGAGTTCCACTGTAATGTCCTGAGGGTGTTTGAGGAAGAACATTCAGTGTGAACGACCTGAACTGTGGCTTGATGCCATGTGGGAGTTGCAATGTGTGGCACACCCAACCATAGTATGGTAATTATGCACAGGTTTTTTTTGACCACAACAACACAATCATTGCTCCCCACCCGCCTTACTGGTTAGATTTTGCTTCCTGCAACTTCTTTCTCTTCCCGAAAATGGAATATAAGTTGAGGAGTCATCATTTTGATACAATATAGAAGATCCAGCACTTATCACAGGTTGTGGTGTACATGTTTATATCATGGGACTTTCAGGAACTATTACAAGTGTTGAAGAAGCCCTGGGAGCATTTAAATGCTGCCAAACGAGACAGCTTTGAATGGGACGGTTGCCATTTATTTATTTAAATCAGATGCAGTTTTGGATTTAACTTAGGTCGAGTCTCAGAAGTTTTTGATCACCAGTTGCAGTTGATCAGACATTTCTGTAAGGATCATCCATCCAAGTGCCCATCATTGCCACCATCAGAGCTACACCCCTATCATTGCTACAAACTAAATTACTGATCAACCACTTCACTATAAACCATTGTCAGACTCCTGTCTGCACAGTAGCAAAGCAGAAGGCCATTTCCCCTCATTCATCTAACTTCTCCTTGATATGATTTATCACTGTATAATCGGATATGGATGCCCTCACATTAAGACCATAGATCAAATGTCAGCAGCTGCTTAAACACATTTCAGTCTCCATTATTTCAAGGTCAGAACATTAAAGCATCGACACAACACCCAATCTTCATGCATAAAAAGACCAACCTGCCGTACTTGAAATTCACACACTGTAAATACAGTGATGGATGAGTAGTGAAAATTCAGAGCCATCCAAGGACTCTCTTGACAAAACCTTGTCTGTTATAAGACCCTAGAGTACACTTTACAACAATCAAAAGCAGAAACTGCTCATATTGTCAGCGTCAGCCGTTTTTTCTGTGCCAGCGAGAATGCCGAGAGGAAACGAAAGACATCTGCTCTGGACTTCCCCTCAAAAGGGCCACTTATGTTCAGAAAACACTGAACGCACTCACAGTCTGGCCAGTGAGTTTTTTCTTAGCTAACCATCTGTCCAATAAAAACAGCAGTTTGTGGCAACAGATAAGTCCACCTGGTCCTTCGACATCACGTCACGCAATGTCAGTTCACCTTTAGAACGCTCACAAACTCAGCATGTGACGTCTCACCTTCTTTAGACTGTACCCAGCATGGAAAATGATTGGAGGCAGCAGTATGTTGAAAAACACCTCAGGGTCAAAGGTCACCTGGAAAAGACAATCAATTTAGAGTTAACAAGGTGAATGTGGCAGAAATGCAGAACAGAATTTTTTTCTCTTTCTCTTTTTTTTTTATTTTTTTATTTTTTTACTGTTACCTTGCGCAACATATCATTCTGCTCCACATTGTGAATCTCTCTGGAGTTGATCTCCCCTTTGAGGGTGTACTCAAAGAACTTGCCGCTGACATTAAGCAGCAGGGTGCTGGCAGGTCCTTCCTTCAGTGAGCAGCTTGGAGGCGTCTTATGGTGGTAGCTGGTTGCAGGAATGCCATAACGCAGAATCACACCTACTAGCAACCCTGAGAAGACAGAAAAAAAAAACATTTGTGTAACCTTTACAATTAATCAGCTAATGAATGTGAGGCAAAGAATCCACAATTATCCAGAACTAAATGTCACCAAAGAAATCATTAGCTCAGCAGCAGACAGTTTCCCAGGTGCTTGTGCTTTACGAGGATCAGGCAGTGACACACAGCGAGCAGCCGAGCAAAGAAAGAAAAATGAGGGGATGATAAGCAGAATCTCGTGGAGAGAGCTACAGCCAGGAAGAAAAGGAATGAGGCAGGCAGTTAGAGGACATAAATCCTCCTATCAGACGGCAGTTATCTGCAGGAGACATGGCAAAGCAGAGCTACCAGCGCTGGACTCGCTGGTTGTTTCTGAGACAGGGTTAATCATGAACATCACACTCTGGCTTTGGCCTAACCACACACACAAACACATGCAGAAGGTGGTTTATTTCAGGGACAGATTTAACCACTTGTTGTTTCGTTTTCTAGCCAAGTATACTAAGTCAGATTGCAGAAATTTTAGGTTCTTTCCATGGATCCTAACAAGGAAGTACCACAAAGGAAAACGGGCATTTGAAAACAGGAAAAAACAAGTCCTAGGTGCCAAAGTAGAAAACAACTGGACTTCAGGTGGCCTTCAATACATGTATGGAGCTCCCCACCAGTCAGTTAGAACTGAGGAAGCATCTTGGATGAGAGATGAAACATCTTAAAGAGTGAAAAAGAAGTCTAGGTGGCTTTTGCTTAAGCACCTTTAGGATTATCGTGACCTGGATTACCGAGAATCTACACAGACATGAAAAAAACTATTTTTTCAGCAGAGGCTGCTCTTCGTGCAGCGAGTCAAAGCTGCAATGAGGTTTCTACTTGGCAGCATTTTTATACTGTTGAGCGTCCAACACATAAACAGTCTGATTTTGCATGGTGCAGATTTAAACATCATTATGTCTCACTGAACTAACCAAAAACAATCGCTCTGGGAGCAATTCTAGCGAGATAATGATCTAGATAATGACTCAGTCTGTCTTATTGTACATATAAAAGTGCGCACACAAGCTCTATTTTTGCTAATTATGTTCCCACCTCTGTAAATACTAAATTTCAGCTTTATTATTACTGTCAGTTTCCTTGTTTGACCTCCTGCCTGGTCCTGCTGGAGCACATGGTTTGTATTTGTGGAGCTGGAAAGCAAAACAGGCAGCGTAGTTGGAAAACCACCAAAGAGTAGTTTGCTTTTAAAGCACCAAAAAAACAAATCAAAGTCTGCCTTTTTCATGTTGAGATGTCTGGTTAATAAGTGACATTCATAGCACCGACTGACTGGGATCACGCTGATAAGCCACGAAGAAAGACGCAGCACAGATGTGGCACAGCTAAATTCTTCATGTGGCCCTGAGACATTATTTTCAGGTTGGCTTGGCATGCGTTCCTGCGAGGGGTTTCTAACTGTTTGTACCATTGAATCAATGAGATTTAGATTAGTTACATGAATTTATATGCTTGGAAAGCAGGCTGATCTTTGCTGATTTCACAGTTAATTTCTCTTCATTTGTTTAAATTAGATAGTGTGCATTACATGAGTGCATTCTGCGAACATCCATACTTAGCCTATATAAATGTCCCTGTAGGAATAATGAACTCACTGGCACAGAAATACACTCAGAACCCAGCTGATGACATCCATCCAGACTGACAAGTGTTTGATTTTCTAATTTTGTGGCCTTCTAATGTCTTTTTTTGTAGCTTGTTGGTGAAATTTAACCTTAAAGCACTCTGAGTAGCAAACCAACCACATATTTTAAGTGTTTTCCCATCACCTTTACCTAATAAGTACTATCAGAGCTTGAAGGATGCTAAAACAAATGTTATAATAGAACATATGGTGACTGTATAGAACATTTCAGATGGATATTCCCCAAATATTCTCTCACAACAGCTGCATAAGGTGTATTTTCGTATTATTGTGGTGTCATAGGAGATAAAACAGTATAGTATGCATTATGTAATACCATGTTTAAACGGCTGCATGTCAGAGAACTGATTCCCAGTCAGCCAGGGGTAAAGCTTCCCATGCAGCAGCATAGTGGAGAGCAGACGAGGCTGAGCAAACCCAAAGCACCTTCTAGAAATTAGCACTGGCCCAGCCAATTAGGAGCAATGTGAGCTGGTGGAAATGCGGAGGCGCGTCGGTGCCTTTATTCAGACTTAAATCATCTTTGCGTCCTCAGGTTTATCTTCTCATCGCCTCCGTGCAGCCGCCGTGTAACCCACAAGGGAGACTGAATCATGCAAAGCCTGCGGGAAGGTGGTGGTGGTGTGAAGGAGAGAGAGTGTGTGCATGCATCAATGTGTGCGTGTGTGTGTGTGTGTATCCAGAATATAATCTGTAAGCCTCACCGTAAATCATTGCCAGCCCGGTTTCGTGAAGGAAGCGAACCCGCCTGTGCTTGAAGAGCCATATGGTGAGGATCGTTAAGGTCAGCAGTAAGATGAATGTCAGCAAATTGACGCTGTCCTGTCGGTGACTTTCCTCAGCCTCCTTTTCGGTGGCAAGTTCTTCCATTACGTCGTCGTCCGCCTTCAGTCCCGACAACGAGCTCAGTAATATCCACATGGGTATCATGATCGCGTCCAGCGCTGCGCTCCGCTTCGGCCGTCGGAGCGCGTCCATGGCGCAGGATGCTGCTGCTGCTGCTGCTGCTGGCAGCTCACAGCCTCTGTGCCATGTCACTGCTGGAAGGTAGACACAGCTGAGCCGAGTGGAGGCACAATCCGCTGCTCGCAGACCGCCGGGTTCAACCTTTTAAAGGTACACGATGTGAAAAACAGGCGCTCCGGAGAGAGAGAGAGAGACAGACACTGCGCTGCCCTTGAGGAGGAGACCGAACCACGCCGCCACCGACTCCGCCGATTTCAACCTACTGAGTCACTGTCCGGGGATTTTGATGATTGTGCATTTCAGGGCTTGATCTTCCTCAAAACAGGAAATTCAGGCCGCGTGTAGAGGTTCAAACTACAAGTAAGGAGCACATATCCTGCTCGGATCATGTGCTGGTGGAGGTGAGAGGTATCATGGGGCCACAGCTGGAGGGGAGGGAGGCATTTCTGTAGCCTTGGACTTAAAGCTGCACTAATCTAGATTTAGTTTTATAAAAACAAGAAAATAACACGATTGTGATCAGATCAAATTTTAAACAAATGTGCCAAAAATGTGATAATTCACACTTCTTGTTGAAGCTTTATGCACAACTACAGCTGCTTTTATCTGGATGAAAATGTCGCAAAGTTCAAATCCACAAAACCATAGTGAGAGTAAAAAGTCTGTCTTGTGTTTCTTGTAACCAAATACACCACTCACGAAAAGTTAGGGATATTGTGAGAGACTCAGTGGATTTCATACATACAGTCTTGGTTTCACTTCAGAGATTTCTGGGACAGGGAGGCTATTGTATTGGGGTGATAGACACACCTCAGTTTGTGTTTTCCATGTAATGGTCTCACTGTGTACAGTGTGCCTTACATATTGGGGCCAATACCAAAAAACTAAAAGACAACCCTTTTCAGTGTGGCACCAATTTCCACATTCTGTGGGTATAAAAAGCTGGTATTGTCAGTAAGTCATTTCAAGTTCATCGTTCAAAAAGCCATGAACACACGACGTCACTTAACAGACAAGCAGCACCACCTGGCCATAGCACGCCTTCGAGTCAGTGGCAGGCAGTCTGATGTTGCTCGTGAACTTGGTGTGTCTCAAAGTGTCATCAGCAGACTTGCATCAAGACATAGAACTACTGGTACAGTTCGTGACAGACCCAGGAGTGGGGCCCCAAGAGTGACCGACCGCAACGATGACCAGTACCTCAGGACCTATGCACTCAGACATCACTATGCAAGTGCCACAGAGCTGCAGGCGCGTTTACGAGATGTGAGGGGTACTAGGGTTTCCAGACAAACCATTGGCAACCGACTCCACCGCTTTGGCTTGAATGCCAGACGACCATTGCAGGTGACTTCACTGACACCAAGACCCCGCCGTGAATGTTTGCAGTGGGCATAAGACCATGTGACCTGGACAATGCAGCAGTGGTCTACCGTCCTGTTCACTGATGAGTGTCGAGTCACCTTGCACAGAAATGATGGTACTCAGCGTTGATGGAGAAGGCGAGGTGAGCGATATGCCGACTTGATGCAACAATAACATTTCAGTCACAGTGTAGGGCTGTGGTCGCTTTTTGTCAGGTGTAAAACTGCATCATATGAAGTGAATTGGTCCTTTAAAGCTATTTCAATTGGCAAAAACAACTGGATTGGTTGCATTCTCTGGTCCAGAGCTGGTAAAATAAGGACATAAGGTTAGTTCTTCCTACTCACATGTGACGCATCCATATATAGTGGATGGACCAGAAGCCTTTTGTTGGTCGTAGCCTCAAGGTCTGAAAAGTCAAGGTAGTTTGTAAGTGTCTTAAACTTTGGTC